>NW_024070211.1:106723590-106978590 GCF_014754425.2 Oryx dammah | reverse complement strand
AGGAGGAGAAGGGGATGACAGAGGATGAGATGGTTGGATGGCATCACCAACTCGGACATGAGTTTGAGCAAACTCTGGGACATGTAATGGACAGGGAAGCCTGGCGTGCTGCAGTCCATGGAGTCATAAGGAGTCGGGCACAACTCTTTAAAGAGTCGGCTGAGTGACTGAACTGAACAGAACTGCCGAACTGCTAAGACAGTGCCACATATTTTAAGTTTTTGCTTAGTAGCATCCCATTTCTGACACCAGTTTCTGTGTTAGTCAAGGTGACACCAGTTGCTATGACAGATAAATCTAGAAATATCATTGGCTTAAATTAGTGGATGTGCAGGTCCTGCTCACATAAAGTTAATTAGGTGTGGGTTATGGTGGAAAAGGGCCGAGAAGAAAAGGAGTATATTAGAAAGGTTATAGATGAGGCACTGGGTGCTGTTGAACATGGAAACTCCTAAGAAGAAACCAGCCAGCTCCCGTGCAAAGAGGGCCAGGGTGACAGAGAGCGCTGCCACCAGCCTGTAGAAAGGAACAAAGTTGGCAATACTGAATCCATTCAAGAATTCAGACTGATAGAAACCCAGGGGGCAAAAAGGGAAGGAGATGACATAGCTGATGTTTATGAGCAAGGCCTGGAAGTAATATGTACTCATGGCCTATTAACTGTAAGGTAGGCTGAGAAAGAGCTTCTCTGGTAGCTCAGTTGGTAAAGGATCTACCTGCAATGAGGGAGACCCCGGTTTGATTCCTGAGTTGGAAGATCTCCTGGAGAAGGGATGGATACCCACTCCAGTATTCTTGGATTTCCCTAGTGGCTCAGATGGTAAAGAATCCGTCTGCAGTGCAGGAGACCTGGGTTCGATCCCTCAATTGGGAAGATTCCCTGGAGGGAGGGCATGGCAACCCACTCCAGTATTCTTGCCTGGAGAATCCCCATGGACAGAGGAGCCTGCAGGCCTCATACAGTCCATGGGGTTGCAAAGAGTCGGACACAACTGAGCAACTAAGCACAACACAGTCTGAGAAATGTGGTTAATCTGCCCAGAGGAAAAGGAGATGGGTTTCCTTAACAGCTTGCTAGTTCCTCACCAGATGACTTCAGTTCTTACTGATTTTTCATTACACTCACTGTAACACCATAGGAGATGATTTTTCATCACACCAGGATCTATATTTGTGTCAATTCTTCCTCATCTCCATCCAAAACAGAACTGTTTATATACAAACATAAAGCATATAGTTGATTCCTATTTCTGTATTGATAGTTGAGAAAGCTTAGGCTCTTGAATCAGTTAGTCCTGTGTTCAAAATCCACCTACACCATAAATTAGCTGTGCCATTGGGTTACTGAACTTCCCAGAGTATCAGTTCTCATTTATGAAATGGGAATAATCATAGCTACTTTGTAGGAATTTGGGAAGATTAAAGGATATAATGGCAAAAGATAAGGTGTATTTTTTTCCCTAGGTACAGAAAGTGAAAGTGAAATGGTTAGTCTCTCAGTCATATCCAACTCTTTGCAACCCCATGGACTCTAGCTCACCAGGCTCCTCTGTCCTTGGAATTCTCCAGGCAAGAATACTGGAGTGGGTAGCCAGTCCATTCTCCAGGGATCTTCCCAACCCAGGGATCAAACCTGGCTCTCCTGCATTGTAGGCAGATTCTTTCTGTCTGAGCCACCAGGAGAGGTACAGAGTACATACTAATTTACTTGATTAAATTATAAGAATTGAAAGGCAGTTTGCATATGCGATCTAAAATGGAATAATAAATGTAAGCCTTTAATTTACAGTATATCTTTGCCCTGACTATTATCAATCAAGGGTAATCTAAGGGACTCAAAAGACCCATAACCTTGATCTTACTTGTAAATTTTACCTTTTAAAGATAAAAATAATTCAGTGATGCTATGATTCAAATTAATTCCCAATTTTTTTTCTCTCTGAAGTTCCATTCTTAGATTTTTAAGCCTTCTATTTTATACCTCAAAGAACTAGGCCATACTTTCAGAAGCATAACCAAAGACATGTTGGCATTCTGATCATCTTTAAGCATCCAGCTTGTCAGTGCCACAGTGGTAGCAGTGGAATAGAAATTAAATTAAGAAGAGATAATCAGGAAAATACAGAGACTATAATGGGAGTTGTGTGTCAGATGACACACTCATTTATTCATAAAACCAAAAACAATTTTTTGCACTAATTTTCTGTTTAATGATCTTAGAAAACATTTAACACTCTTTTCTCTGTCTGAAAGTATTTTGCTTTTTTAATTCTGGATTTTCAAACTATAAGAGTATATTTATTAGCAAGGAATATGCTCAAAACGTATTGTTAAGTGGAAACAGCAGGTCAAAAACAACAAGCCTGATCCATGAAAGAGAAAAATTGATGTTGGACTGCATTAAAATTAAAAACTCTGCTCTGTGAAACACCCAGGAAAAAGAATGAAAAGACAAGCCATACACTGGGACAAAACATTTGTCAAATACATATCTGATAAAAGACTTTTGTATGCAAAATATACAAAGAACTCTTAAGCCTCAGCAGTAAATTGATACCCCGATTTTTAAATGGACAAAAGTTCTGAACAGATACCTCATAGAAGATATACAAATAGCAAATAAACATTTGGAAATATCCTCAAGTCATTTGTAACTAAGGAATTATAAATTAAAATGATAAGGAGATGCCTGTACATGCATGTTACAAGTGACTAAAATCCAAAAACCAACTGCTGGTGAAGATGCAGAGCAACAGGAACTCTCCTTCATTGCTCCTGGGAATGTAAAATAGTGCAACCACTTTGGAAGACAGTTTGGCAGTCTCTTGCCAAACCCAACATAGCCGTGCTTTGTTTGATGGTATGGTGAACCCCAATAAAATGTTTATGCTCACATACTGTGCAAATGTTGATGGTGGCTTTAGTCATAATCACAAACACTGAAAGCAACCAAGATGTCCTGCAATAGGTAAGTGGATAAACAAACCGTAGTAATCCATAAATGGAAAATTATTCAGAGGGGAAAAGTAAAAACGATGAACTATGAAGATATACAAAGACAAATGAATAATGCTAAGTGAAAAACAACCAGTCTGCAAAGGTTACGCACTGTGTTATTCCACTTATGTGACTTTCTAGAAAAGGCAAAACTGTAGAGATAGTAGACAGATGAGTGGTTGCCTAGGGTTCAAGGTGGAGGGTGCTGAACTGTTGAGATACAGGGGAATTGGGGGGATGGTGAAACTATTCTGAATGATTTTATAATGATGGATATATGACATGATGCATTTCTCAAAACATAAAACTTTGTAGCAGAAAGAGTGAATATACTAAACTAAAAAAAAAAAATTCACTTTGGGGGTTGGTGGATCCCAAGATGAAAGGCATTTAAATATTTACCTAGAAACAGCAATGATTATCTCTTGACATTGACTTTTAAAGAAAGTTATTCTAATTACATCAAATGGGAGGAATGGACACCATTATAAAATTTCCAAATCTTGCTTAAGGCAGTCCTTGGCTTACACAACTTCTACCACTCAGAATGCAGACTTGAGGAGACTTCACCAACCCCCCATCCTTAGGCAAGTGTAACACATTTTATACTTTCCTCACCAAGAACAATATGCTCCAAGTGAGTTTCCACAATTAGAGCCACTGCACTTATTTCTGTCCACATCTTCAAAAACTCTAAAACAGGAAAAGGTCTTCCCCCTCTCTGTTGCCAGCTCTCACCACCCGGGGTCATTGTCACTGAGCAAGTTCTGTCTAGGCTGCCAGTTCACTTCTGCTGCATAGCAGCAACCAGCAGTTGCCAAGGTCATCCTTGCTTTCCTAGGTGCCTGAGCTGTTGGACTGCTCCCTACTCCGATCTGTCCTGACTGCCCTGCTGCTTTGGGCAGGAAGTCCTCACTTCATTCAACATGTCCTCTTTACTCAAAGGGTATAGAATTTTCTTGACTTTTTCTGTTTCACTCTTATCTCTTAAAAACGACAGAGCTTTTTGGGTTGGAATGATAGAATACACTCCCACTATTACTGAGAGTTCTTTGGCTTCAGAATTGTTCATCACATCTTTAAGACTAAAACCTTTTTTGGTGATTCTGTCAATTTTTTTGTATGTGAATATATTTTTAGAAAACTCTCAAGAAAAACTTACGGAATAGTGGAGAGAAAGATTTATAGTTAGAAAACATGGTATTATAGTTTAAATCTCGAATTCACTAGCTGTGTGCCTTGCAGCAAGCCACTAAACTTTTACAAACACATGCATAAACTCATCTATAAAATGGACATAATATCTCCCCTATCTCTTTCACAAGGCTATTTTAAGGCTCAAGTATGATCATGAGTGTGAAAATGCTTTAGAGAGCCTGAAACTTAATGTAAGGGATTGTTTTTAAATGGAAAATAGACTCTCAAATGTTAATAAAGGAATGAAATTCAGGTATTTGCCTAATTTTTATGGTCTTTCTACTATCTATGTTAAGCAGAATAATGTACCCCCAAAGATATACACATCTTCATCCTCAGACCCTGTGAATATGTTATTTACATGGCTATATAATATTTACATTTACATTTGCAGATGAGATGAAGTTAAAGATACTGTGATGGTGTGCTTATCCTGGATTGCTACTCTGCTGGCATACATGAGCCAATGAATGCCAGAGGGCTCCAGAGGCTGGGAAAGGCAAGGAAACTGCTTCCCAAATTCGCTGGAAGGAACACAGTCCTGTTCATCTCTTGATTTGGGGACTTGTGTCCTCCCAAAAGAAAAGATATAAATTGGTATTGTTTTAAGCCACTAAGTCTGCAATTATTTATTATAGCAGCAATAAGAAACTAACACATATTCATTCAGAGTCTAAACTTAAAAAAAAAAAAGTGAAAGGGAATCATCCTACCTACATTATATCCCTTATTGTATTATTTGGAAATTTGATGACTGTTGTTTTAATCCTAGTCCCACATGGTTTAGACACACTTATTTCAGCACATTTATTCTTTATCTGATTATCCTACTCTGATTTTCATAATCAATATTCTATTGTTGGCATTCCCCATTCCAATATCTTATCCAAGTCTCCTCTTCTTGGTTTATCCAACTGTTTCCTCAAACCTTGCTTCGTATTTTGTCAGAGTGAAACCAGAGTAGTAATCTCTACAAGACTTTGGGTGACTCTCATTCTTTATGACTTATGTTACTCATTGAGCATGTGTATTTTCACGCTCCTGTTTTATTCGGTTGTGGTTTATTAGTCTGTCAACATCCAGTGTTGTTTGTCTTAAATCTTGAGCTCATAGGTACTACACATAAAGCTCAATCATTTATTTTTGCACACAAAACATATTGTCATGCTCATTCATGATTCTAATGTTTTCAGTTCAGCAGTCCTTATATATTCTGCCTAGGCAATTTCATCCATACCCATATCCATTTTGTGTGGATGAATCTCAATTTGATGCCTCTAGTTTTCAAGCCCTGACTTATTTTATTCCCATCACTGAGAATACAGACAGGATAAAGACACATTTTTTCCAACCTCAAGATGGTTGACAGTTTGTTTTAATTCCACACACAAAAACAACAGGCTACAGAGGATAGGCACCTAAGTCAGTCTAGGGTGGTAAAATGAAGTGAAGCTTGAATTAATCTTCAGAGACGTGTATGAGAGATGAGTTAACCTAGCGAAAGACAGAGAAAGGGCCTCCAGGGGGAAAGGATAGCATGAGGAAGACAGGAAGAGAGAGGAAGGCAGACATACCAACAAGACAGAGAGACGAAGACAGGAGGAAACAAAGGATGATCACCAGCTTGCTCTGTTGACTGCTAGCCATGGTCATCTCCCTCAACTAACACACCATGAAACACAGACACATAATCACACACATGAGAGGTCAAGGTCTGGGCAGAGTATACTGTGTTGAACATCTTTGTGCAAGACCAACCAATTAGAAACAAGGAGCTAGAGCTCAGGAGGAAGGTCCGGTCTCGAGAGCTGGAGACACAGCTGTAGGATCTACTCATGCAAGGTGAATATGGGTGTGAATAGACTGGTCTGGGCAGAATGTATAATGGAGAAAGCTGAAAAGTCAAGTCTGGAGAATACACATTCAAGTGAGAAATAGAGGAGGAGCTGAGGAAAAGGCAAAGGATGAATACCAAGAGACTGGGAACAGAACCAGGGGAGATGTGTGTTAGGGGAGCCAAAGCAGATGGTGGTTTCAAGGAGGGAGCCGTATTCTTGCCTGGAAAACCCCATGGACAGAGGAGCCTGGTGGGCTACAGTCCAGGGGGTTGCAAAGAGTCGGACATGACTGAGTGAGCTTGAGCAGAACAGGATGAAGATTAGGTAGAAGTTCTGGGAGATAGGAAGTACCATTGATAGAACGAGATCCCTGAAGAAGCAGGAGGATGAAGTCCAGAAGAGAGAAGGAAAGTTTAACCATAAATTAACTTTTGAGATTTTTGATATGGGGCAAAAGAGAAAAACTTCATTTCCTCCACTTTCCCATAACAATGTTGAAATTAAGGAAAATACAAAAGCATAGTGTGAGAGCCTTGTCACAACCCTTAGAGAAGTTTATGCACAATATATTTATACTTGTAGATACAGTGCAGCATGTTTTCAAAAATCTAAGCTCATTCTATATGATAAATCAACAGTTTTAAAATCAGCACAAAGTCAACTCTCTAATAAGTTGATGTCTGAATCTATTAATTATATTCTATTTCATGCATCCTGTCACTTATTTATTTTACGGGGAAAAATAAACAACTCCTCTTTCTCTTTTTTTTTTTTCGGGTTTGGAATCACTTTCAATCCTATTTTCTAGTACTCGGTCCACCGTTTTCCTCAAGCACATTTTCTTTAGCCACAAATAAGCACTCATGCTGAAAAATCATGATTAATTCAGTCAAGTATATGTTTAAGCTATGATTATCATTAGTGATACAAGGCCCATTCACATATGAAATACATGGTACTATTATGAGAGATCATCATAAGACAGTAGAGGACCAAGTACTGAAATGAATCTTTTTTTTTTCTCTTTATTTTTTATTTTTATTTTTTTTTACTTTACAATACTGTATTGGTTTTGCCAAAAATTGACATGAATCTGCCACGGGTGTACATGTGTTCCCAATCCTGAACCCCCCTCCCACCTCCCTCCCCAAATCATCTCTCTGGGTCATCCCAGTGCACCAGCCCCAAGCATCCTGTATCCTGTATCAAACCGAGACTGGCTATTCGTTTCTTACATGATAGTATACATGTTTCAATGCCATTCTTCCAAATCATCCCACCCTCTCCCTCTCCCACAGTGTCCAAAAGTCTGTTCTTTACATCTGTGTCTCTTTTGCTGTCTTGCATACAGGGCTATCATTACCATCTTTCTAAATTCCATATATATGTGTTAGTATACTGTACTGGTGTTTTTCTTTCTGGCTTACTTCACTCTGTATAATCGGCTCCAGTTTCATCCACCTCATTAGAACTGATTCAAATGTACTATTTTGAATGTCTGAGTAATACTCCATTGTGTATATGTACCACAACTTTCTTATCCATTCGTCTGCTGATGGACATCTAGCTTGCTTCCATGTCCTGACTACTATAAACAGTGCTGCGATGAACATTGGGGTGCACATGTGTCTTTCAATTCTGGTTTCCTCAGTGTGTATGCCCAGCAGTGGGATTGCTATGTCATAAGGCAGTTCTATTTGCAGTGTTTTAAGGAATCTCCTTAAAATCTCATGGCATCCGGTCCCATCACTTCATGGGAAATAGATGGGGAGACAGTGAAAACAGTGTCAGACTTTATTTTTGGGGCTCCAAAATCACTGCAGATGGTGATTGCAGCCATGAAATTAAAAGATGCTTACTCCTTGGAAGAAAAGTTATGAGCAACCTAGATAGTATATTCAAAAGCAGAGACATTACTTCGCCGACTAAGGTCCATCTAGTCAAGGCTATGGTTTTTCCAGTAGTCATGTATGGATGTGAGAGTTGGACTGTGAAGAAGGCTGAGTGTTGAAGAATTGATGCTTTTGAAGTGTGGTGTTGGAGAAGACTCTTGAGAGTCCCTTGGACTGCAAGGAGATCCAACCAGTCCATTCTGAAGGAGATCAGCCCTGGGATTTCTTTGGAAGGAATGATGCTAAAGCTGAAACTCCAGTACTTTGGCCACCTCATGCGAAGAGTTGACTCACTGGAAAAGACTTTGATGCCGGGAGGGATTGGGGGCAGGAGAAGAAGGGGACGACAGAGGATGAGATGGCTGCATGGCATCACGGACTTGATGGACGTGAGTTTGAGTGAACTCCAGGAGATGGTGATGGACAGGGAGGCCTGGCGTGCTGTGATTCATGGGGTTGCAAAGAGTCGGACATGACTGAGCGACTGAACTGAACTGAAGGAATCTCCACACTGTTCTCCATAGTGGCTGTACTAGTTTGCATTCCTACCAACAGTGTAAGAGAGTTCCTTTTTTTCCACACCCTCTCCAGCATTTATTGCTTGTAGACTTTTGGATCGCAGCCATTCTAACTGGTGTGAAATGGTATCTCATTGTGGTCTTGATTTGCATTTCTCTGATAATGAGTGATGAACAACTCCTCTTTCATAGGAAAATTTATCCCTTTGTTTTTTCCTAGATCTTTTCAACCTACTACTCACAGTGGGTGCAAGTAATTTCATATCCAATACAACTGAATTAACTTGTTAGTTAACATGTTTGAAATGTATTTCAGCAATGAGAATTCAAATAAGCTTTAGAAAACACCTGTGGCCTACTAGATATGAAATCCAAGGATCTCTATAAACATAACTGCATTTAATTTGAAAGAAAAGATAATGTATCCATATACCTGTGCACACACACACATACATACTCATATAAATATAAGAAGAGTATGAATCTTTATTTGACACACACAAGGACCTGGATGGAAAGAAAAGACTACCCCTGCCAAAGTATTCCCAGGTTTTTGCATCCATGAAGCTTAACTAGGCACTGATTTGAATAACTGCCAGAAAAAAAAATTATGAAGAAACACGCAAAACACAGAGAGAGAACTAAGGACTAAACTAAACTGCCTCAGATGGCCACATACCAGGAGGTACCCAGGCAGAAGGAGAAGGCAACAGCGGTAACTTGGTCTGTGATCCATGGGCCTGTCATTTGCCATTGACCGTGTTGCCAAAGTGTGGAATTACCCATCATCTACCCCAGCAAAAATGCAGAGGTCAAGATAATGCAAAGTAGTAGATAATGCCAGTGCCAAACCCGTTCATTTTGGGATTTAGAATGCCTTCTCCCTAGCGCATCTATCTAAAAACACTAATGATTGACTTTGGAAATTCTCCCCTTTTCCCTCAGAGGTTGGAGCTGGTGCTGTATCTTTGCCAACCCATCTGTAATCTTTAGTCTCATCATTTTTTTTTTTTTTGCCTTTTCCATTCTTGTAGGTTTAGCAGCAATCCTCCAGTCTCTGGCAGGGCGTCTTGAAAAATGCCTGCAAGCAAGGCTGAGAACAGTAGTCAGTCCTTTCCCAGGGCTCACACCTGGGCTCTTGGGTTGTTCTAAGTGAGTGATACTCTGCTTTGGATCTTGGCCCTCAGAGTTGAGTCATTATTGTAGTGTCTGCCACATGCCTCCCACTTGTGCAGCTTCTTAACCTTTCTATACTTGGGGGTGCTTTGAACTCTCAGATCTTCCAAAGACCCATGGTTGTTTGAAATGGCCCAGTCTGCATTCCCGCTTGAAGTTCTGTGCTGTAACTTTCCTGCCTGCCTTGTCTCCACTTTGCCTGCTCGTAACTCCTGAATCTGTGAGCTGTGAGTCTTTTGAGATGGCTCTGAGCCCAGTGCTCGACCTCCCAAAGGTGGTCTGCTTGTCTGTTTTGACTTAGATTCATCCATCCATATCATTGCTCAGCCATTGAAAAGAATACATTTGAATCAGTTTTAATGAGGTGGATGAAACTGGAGCTGATTATACAGAGTGAAGAAAGTCAGAACGAAAAACACCAATAAGTATACTAATGCATTTATATGGAATTTAGAAAGATGGTAACGATGACCCTATATGCGAGACAGCAAAAGAGACACAGATGTATAGAACAGTGTTTTGGACTCTGTGGGAGAAGGTGAGGATAAGATGATTCGAGAGAATAGCATTGAAACATGTATATTATCATATGTGAAATAGATTGCCAGTCCAGGTTCGATGCATGAGACGGGGTGCTCAGGGCTGGTGCACTGGGATGACCCCAAGGGATGGGATGGGGAGGGAGGTGGGAGGGGGGTTCAGGATGGGGAACACATGTACACCCATGGCTGATTCATGTCAATGTATGGCAAAACCCACTGAAATATTGTAAAGTAATTAGCCTCCAATTAAAATAAATAAATTAAAAACAAAACAAAAAAAAACGCAAAAATATTTATGGTGGATTTTTAAATGAAAGGCTATAACCCATACAGGTATTAATTTTAAAGAATAACATTTAGTACAAAGGTTCTGAAAAATAGATGTGGTTGGGTGTCTGAAAGTTTGGACTTCCTTTTATCTCTTTGTGGCAGACGTTCAGATATAAGCAGGTTCTTGTTTTCTTCCTGGGCCCAAAGTTGAGTACATTTCCAGGCTCCCTGGCAGGTGTGGCTATAGCGTGGAGTTCTGGACAATGAAACACAGGCAAAAGTGATGCGATCCACTTCCAGGCCTGGCTCATAGAAGCCTCGCACTGCCGAACAGCACTCCCCCTTACCTCTCCGTCTGCCAGTTCACGACGCTCCAGGGCTGTGCAGGAGGGCAGAGCCAGGACGCTAGGCTCCTGAAGGCCTGTTTAGAGCAGAGTTTCTTCCTCACCAACTCACAGTGGATTGTGATAGAAGCAAGAATTAAACCATTCTTACCTTACACCACTGAGATTTCAGGGTCTATCTGTTACACCTGGAGTCACTGACAGTAACCAATACGTTTCTCTAACTGCCCTTTCTGGGTTCTGAGGTTTCAGTCCTAGAATCTGAACCAATCTGTTTTTACTGACTGAACCCAGTTATGCTGCTAAACCCATTATTTTTCTGTCATCTGCTCATGATCACCCACATTTAAGTGCAAAACAAATAAAAACATATATTTCTAAATTTATTTGTTTATTGAAGGATAATTGCTTTACAGCATTTTGTCTTCTGTCAAATCTCAACATGAATCAGCCATAGATATACATATATCCCCTCCCTTTTGAAACTCCCTCTCATCTCCCCCTCCATCCCACCCATCCAGGTTGATACAGAGCCACTGTTTGAGTTTCTTGGCCCAAAAATTCCTGTTTGCTGTCTATTTTACATATGGTAATGTAAGTTTCCATTTTACTCTTTCCATACATCTCACATACCCTGAGGAAATCAAAATACATATTTTTTAAGCTGATCCTCTGGATAAGTTTCTCTTTTACTTACCTCTAATAAGTTACCTCTATTACTCAGCTCTCCCAAATTAGGTTTAGGAATACTAATTTTTGGCCAGTGTTCCCATGGTCTTCATCATTTATTGTGATCTGCCACTTTCTAGATGGGTGACCTTGAGAAAATAATTTAATTTTCTTCAAGATGTAAGCTATTTACATAGAGATAATAATTTCATCTCAGAAGTAAGTTGTTAAAATTAAATGAACCTCAATTGGTTACCTCAATTATAAAAACATGATACTAAAATACATGCCAGACATTTTAACATAAGTATCACATGGATATTAACAGATATTTATTTTGGAAAAACTGACCTTTGGCAAAATGTAGACATCCACCTGAGTTTCTTCTCTCCTTTTTTTCTTCCTGCTCTCTTATCTCTCCATTATAAGCTTATATTGGGGCACAAAGATCTGAAGGTGCTTTTGCAACGTGCTACCGTTCGCTGTCCACAGGAACATATGTCATTCATTCATTCATTCTTCTATCAAGTATTCACTGAGCACTCATCCTGTGTTAGTATTAAGGGAGATAGAGACAGGATGCCATGGTTAATGAAAAAAGCCAGAAAAAGTGGTGGGGAAGTAAATGGCTGCATGCCCTGGGGGCAGGAAAAAGAGGGAAAGGAAGTCCACGGGGACTGTCTTTAGCAGGATCTGGTTTAAGACTGCCATTGAAAGCAGAAGCGGCAGAAATCCAGCCTGGGTCATTTATGCTCACAATTCCCTTCCTTTTGCCTTGGAATAAAAATATCAGAGGAAATTATTCTGTAAATGTGGCCATTATGTTTTACTTCTGCTGATATTGAAGTGCGTTCTTATTCCCGCAGGACACAAGTGAAGGTGGAAGGGAGCCAGTGATCTGGGTAGGTTGGCAACGCCAACCTGGAATTGAACATTTTTTGTAGGCAGTCTCTTCATGGGTAATTGAAAGTGGGCTCTTTGAAATGCTAGTGATTTAATAACTTTCTTATGAATTAAAAAATAGGCACATGCTCTTCCTTTCTTCTTTATCAAGTAGCCATTTACACATCCTCCTGTGTTGGAAGTATTTCTAGCTTAAATATTTCAGAACTTTGAAAATCAAAAGGTTTGGTATTTAGGGTGAACAGTTCCTGTCCTGTTTCATATGGCCGCGGCTGAACCTTTCGCCTCCTGGCATTTCCTGGCACAGGAGAAAACGCTGCCATGTTTTACAGCCACACAGAGAATGAGGTAATCAGTAGCAGCAGAGGCCTTAATGTCTTTCTCTAAGTTATTCACAGCCTTCAGGTCCCACATGTGCTGATTCCTACCTGACATCTCCTCTCTGCCACATGCAATTGCTTTTGTTAATTTCATCGATTTAAAAAGAGCAGTTCTGCTTGCTGCTCGCCTTTAAGGTAGGCGAGCGAATTGATGTATTTCCTTCACTTTCATTCCCTGAGGTTGATGACATTTTCAGTAAGTAAATCTTTTTTTCTCTACTTTGCATTATAAATGTGTCTTTGGAATGTACAGGCATAAGTACCTGGTAGTAGTCATGTAATAATATGTGTGTGTGTACAAACACACAATTGCACATAGATACATTTACACACAAAAATGCAATGAGTATATGTATAACACACATGTATATTCATTGTAATATCTAAATATAGTTATAAACATAGTAGTTAGGCATACTTGTGCTCATAAGCATGTATGAGAACATCTGGTACATATGTTTTACTCACACAATAAAGGGCTGAAAGGCCAGAAGAAGGCGACAAGGCACAGTTAATAGACTTTTTAGTCAGTTAGGACTAATTTCAATCTGTGCCTCTGTACTCACAGCTGGATAACTTCGTAAAACTCAGTCAAGAAACCGAACTCCCTTAAGCCACAAACCCTTATTTCATGTCATAATCACGAAACCTAATTTCATGTCATACCCATGGAACACTTGTGAGAATTAAATGATATCAGGGACCATGGTGCTTGTCCTTGCTGTGAGGTTGGAGCACAACAAAAGAGGAATACTATCTGCAACTAATTTATATTATTTTTGTATGGACAAGCATAGCTGTTTATTTTCTAATTAATGGCAATTGCTTCTCTGCCTATCTGTAATTTCTGGTTAAATAATGGTTAGTCCAGACTCTATTCTTGTCAATTCTTGTTAAAATCTTCCAAAACAAATGTACTCCACAGATTATCTGAGTTCATTAAATTAATCAATACATGAAATTTCTAAATATATTGAAATTATGAGCGTTTATACAAAAGCTAATACTTTTCAGCCAAATCATGTGTAGGACCTTGTTTGAGAAATAGATGCTTCAGATTTTGTTCTAGAACATTAGTATGTGTGTGTACACATGTATATGTGCACATAGATGTACATGCATGCGCAAATCACACACACACACACATCACCAGTTATCACTCACACACACACACACACACACACATCACCAGTTATATACAAAGATAAACGAAAGGGCAAAAAACAAAACAGAGAATAAAAATTAAATGTTTGGTAGCAAAATCATCAGACTTCAGAGACTGTTTCAATGGAAGAAAGGGTATGGAACTTCAAACAATGACCTTTTTCATGTCCTTAATGTAATGTAATGAAAGTCGCTCGGTCGTATCCGACTCTTTGTGACCCCAAGGACTATACAGTCCATGGGATTCTCCAGGCCAGAATACTGGAGTGGGTAGCCTTGCCCTTCTCCAAGGGATCTTCCCAACACCAGGGATCAAACCCAGGTCTCCCGCATTGCAGGTGGATTCTTTACCAGCTGAGCCACCAGGGAAGTCCTTTCATGACCTTACATTACAGTATTTTAAGCATAACCTTAGATGACTCAATATCTCTAAATCTTGCTTTTCTCAAATATAAATTAGGAATACTAAAATCTTTCTCTTCTAATTTACTAGGTTGAGTGCTAAGTTACTTCCGTCATGTCCCACTCTTTGTGAGCCTGTGGACTGTAGCCCCCAGGCTCCTCTGTCCACAGGGTTCTCTAGGCTGGAATACTGGAGTGAGTTCCCATTCCCTACTCCAGGGGATCTACCCAACCCAGGGATAGAACCCGGGTCTCCTGCATCTCTTGCATTCACAGATGGATTATTTGCCACTGAACCACATGGGAAGCCCTGTATTATTTGGGGATAAATATGTAACCTCTCTGAGCCCCAGTCAAATGAAATAAAGATTTACATACAGTGTAGGATTTTTGTGAAAATTGAGATAAATCATATTGACATGATTTATAAGTTACAAGGAACTACATAAACTTCTATAGTTAGTCAAAACAATAGAGATATTACCATATGCATTCTTATACTTTAAATATGTTTTTTTAAATTCCATCTTTAACAGCATTTTATTTATATGTGGGTATTTTTTTGAAATGTGACCTCCAAATCAAGGACTTATCATCATTCCAGCCTTTAACTATCCAACCAGTATGTTCTATACAAGTTATTGTACAAAGTAAACTAGTAATACATGGGAAAATTCATACTTTAAAGCTAATGTAATGAATATTAATACAGATTTTAAATATATGTATGTATTTATATGAATGATTTTGTCTATCGTTAGGTATTGGATTAATTTTGTCAGTCTTTAAGAAAATAAACATGTTTTCCTGTAATAAAAAATCAGCCTAGCCTTATTTGCAATAATAAAGTTTACCCATTCAGCTGTTATTCTAGAAACATGCCCAATGGTGCCACTGACATTTGGATATACAGTCTGCCAGTACAACTGCAGTTCTCTCAGAAATGTTGCTTTTACATATTATCAACATGGTCTGTGATTGATACTTTGTGTTTAATCCAAAAGTGATCCCAGAAAATATCTTTATCCATTTCCATATGTTATTCTAAAACAGTATGTACTGTGGCTCAAGTTTTAGATTTAGATCGGCTCTTTACATTTTTTTTCTTCAAACTTTATTAAATGCCTACTGATGCCTAACTCATTGCTGGAATTTGAGGAAATGTGGAGAGTAAAATTAGACCTAGTCCTGTCTTTGTAAAGCTTCCAGTCAGTGTGGGAGGGGTGAGTGGAGTGCCACCAGCATTCATCAGATAATTTATTAAAACATGGAAAACGATCAATACAAATGTGATTTGTGCTAGGAAGAATAGATGAGTTTTCTAAGCAGTAAAAAATCAATTGGATTTGGTGAAAGATTTTAATTGTGAATGGATGAAAAACTAAGAATATAAACTATGAGTCCTAGTTGTTTTTATTTTTTATTTTTTTAGTGACTGGATGTTATAACAGAGTCTGAGATAGGAAGTAGCAAAAGAGACCCAAGTTTAAGGCTGGAGGTATGGAGTGGGTAATACTCTGATTCGGACATGCTGGATTTAATGTGCCATTGAAATACCCAAGAGAAACTGTCAAACTGGCAGTTGTCTATGATTCCAGCATTCAGAGGAAAACTCAGGTAAAGTAATATAAATGTGGGAGTCACTGATACTAAGAAGATAATCGAAGCCTTGGGCATGGATAAATTGCTAGGAATCATATAGGTGAAGAAATAAAAGAAATTAGTAAAACATTTTGAGTAGCTATAGCATGGTTATAAGAATTATGTTAATAGACACACACTTGCTTACCAGTACTATATCTATTTACATTAACAACAAACCAATGAAGGTATTAACAAAGAAGAGAAGAGTAAAATGCATCATCTGAATGTTACAATTGGCAACATAAATGTTATCCAAGTGATAAATATTTATCCAAATAATGTTGTTATTAACTTCTAACAATGACGTATTCAGAGTTGGTGATTTTGACAGCATTAAAATGGAATGTTCTGGCTTGCTAAAAACAGGCTGAAGAGCATAGAAAAGTGCTGATATTGATGTTTTTGAAATTTGGATATTAATTATTAAACACATATTCAGAGGAATCTTGCAATATTTTGGTTACATCAGCCAACTTATCTCCAACCATGTTCTGAATTCCATTTTTTTCCAAACAAGTCCCTGACCTTGGCAAATCTTTATGCTTCCATAGGGCCCAGCTACTCTTACAATTAAGCTACATTTAGTCTTTAATTGTTGATTGATAATTTCGGGGTTTTGTTAATTCCCCCACAGAGTGAGTGTTTGAGAATGGCCACTCAATTTCATTTTCATTTTGTAGTTACTATTTTTCCTACACTTCTCAAATATCTGACGTATGGTACCAGTTAAGCACTTACTTCAGTTAGATCAGCAATGCTGGGATTTTTAACAATTGCACTGCCATCTTGTGCCCAGTGTCAGGCAGCAAATATTTTGGCTCCAAAATATCATGCCAGTGTCTGTGTTCTGCTGGGGTCATTCCTAGTACCAGCTGGTCCAAGTGGGTTCTCAGAGACATCGATTCTGAGACAGAGATTGATAAAGGGATGGTTTATCAGGGTGTGCTCTTGGTACCAAGGGAAGGGAAGGGATGGGAAAGAATGGAGATTGGACAGAAGAAGGTGAGTTGTGATGCAGGCTCAGTGGAGAGCTTAGCCAGCTCTACAGGGAGATTCACACTGGAATGACCCTTCAGAGTTGTGCCAAGTTGTCCTTGAATTCATCACTTATTGAATACAGTCTGTGTTGAGGGAAGCGACTTTCTTTATCTAAAACAATCCTGGCATGGGACTGAAATTGGAGGGCTTTCTGTGGGCAGTATTTCCAGCTTTGGGGGAAATAAGTCCTTCTTCCTGTAGAGAGAATCTTGGCTGTGCATCACAGAGTCCACAATCATATAATTCCATCAAAATAAATTGTGATTATGGCAATATGAAGATAGTTTACCTTTCAAAGTCCCAAATTTCTCACGTTTATTCACTATTATTTTGAAGTACTCTAATTTAAGAGACTATTTTACGGTTGTACATTTTTCTGGGTTGGTTCCCTCTACATCTATAAACATCAGCTATAATTAGTTTTTTTTTTTTTTAATTCAAGTCTGAAACCTTATATGGAAGATACCATGAGTTATTCTTTAAAAAGTCACTCTGCCACCATATACTGAGTGTGCTTAGTCATTCAGTCGTGTCTGACAGCCCTCCAGGCTCCTCTGTGCATGGGGATTCTTCAGGCAAGAATACTGGAGTGGGTTGCCATGCCCTCCTCTGGGGATCTTCTCAACCCAGGGATGGAACCCAGGTCTCCTGCATTGCAGGCAGACTCTTTACCAGCTGAGCTACGAGGGAAGTCCCAACATATACTAAGGGTTCTATGATATTTGCAGAATGGCTGTTGACTGGGTCCTGCCACAGTATGTATTAGTCAGGCTTTCTATCCATCAGTTTACTTTTACAAAGAAGTACTATATGAAAAGGTAATGGCCACATTATAGACATTCTATGACTATTACTTTCCCTCTACCGCTTCATTTGCATATAAATACAGTTTTAAAGTTTTAAAATTTCTCATAATATTTTAGGGGGAGAAACATCTATGATAAATGAACCTTGTTAGGGGGCTTAAATTAGCCTTTACAAAGTACTCTGTCAAAGCTGAGATTAAATTACCTGTGGCTCAGATGGTAAAGAGTCCGCCTACCAATGCACAGATCCAGGTTCGATCTCTGGGTCAGGAAGATCCCCTGGAGGAGGGCATGGCAACCCAATCCAGTATTTTTGCCTGGAAAATCTCATGGACAGAGGAGCCTGGAGGGCTACAGTCCACAGGGTTGCAAAGAGTCAGATATGACTGAGTGACTAACACACACACAAAGTACTCTATATCATATTTGAGATTAAGTTACTCTTAGATTCAGTTCAATTCAGTTCAGTCGCTCAGTCGTGTCCGACTCTTTGTGACCCCATGAATTGCAGCACGCCAGGCCTCCCTGTCCATCACTAACTCCCGTCCATTGAGTAGGTGATGCCATCCAGTCATCTCATTCTCTGTCATCCCCTTCTCCTCCTGCCCCCAATCTCCCCCAGCATCAGAGTCTTTTCCAATGAGTCAACTCTTTGCATGAGGTAGCCAAAGTACTGGAGTTTCAGCTTTAGCACTTTTAGATTATATTTATCCAAAAATATTTCTTGTCTTTTATTAGAGATATTTCCTAAGGTATTGAGACTGAACTCTTTAGCACTCTCATATAGCCTCATGGCTCTTGCTTTGAATCTGAGAATTACATTCATGGTCCATTTGTGTTCTCCATGTAAAATTGATTTTTCTAAAGTAAGATTTTATATTACTGTGAATATATGCAGATTTAAAATTTTTACATCAGATGTGACAATAACTCTTGGTTCTCAATAGCATTTCCAGAGAGAAAAAAATGCATTGTACTTTTCTTTCACTGCAACATCTGTGATTATCTTTCTAAAAGTTCATTTTCTTAGAAATGGGGAAAGTTTTCTCCTCTTCCACTGGCTTATAATTAATAGTTATTAAAATATAGCAGAGAAGGTATACTTTTTCTATCCTCAAGTTCCTTAAAAAATTAATGTCCCTTTAGAAATTACTCTAGAGATGTTTATAGAAAACTGTTAATCTAGGAGAAAGTATGGTGGATGTACATGATTGTCACAAATCAGAGATGGCGTAGTGGGTGTACATTCTGAAGTTTCACTGAACTGGAGGAAAATCATTGTCCCAAACTAAAGAATGTGCTGCCCAGAGTTCCAAATACGTTACAAAGATGATTGTGTGGAAGTTGCAAAGATAGTTCAGCACAGTTTTCTGGTTAACATAACATTTTTATAATATTCATTGGAAGGTCCAGTCTTGAAAAAATAATACAAAACCCCTTATATGCTAAGCTCTGCTATCATACAGACTCCTTTGGTAAAGCACTTGTCTATAATAAACCCATTTTGATTCCTCTGAAAGAAAATTATGTTCCTGGAAATATTAATTTTTATAGCATAAATCTATGAATGGTTCTTTGAAGACCTCCAAGACATTTTAGAACTAACACCCAAAAATGATGTCTTTTTCATTTTAGGGGACTGGAATGCAAAAGCAGGAAGTCAAGAAACACCTGGAGTAACAGGCAAATTTGGCCTTGGAGTATAGAATGAAGCAGGGCAAAGGCTAATAGAGTTGACCAGTGTCAAGAGAACACACTGGTCATAGCAAACACCCTCTTCCAACAACACAATAGAAGATTCTACACATGGACATCACCAGAGGGCCAACACCAGAATCTGACTGATTATATTCTTTGCAGCCAAAGATGGAGAAGCTCTACAGAGTCAGCAAAAATAATACTGGGAGCTGACTGGCTCAGATCATGAACTCCTTATTGCCAAATTCAGACTGAAATTGAAGAAAGTGGGGAAAACCACTAGACCATTCAGGTATGACCTAAACCAAATTCCTTATAATTATACAGTGGAAGTGAGAAATAGATTTAAGGGACTAGATCTGACAGACAGAGTGCCTGATGAACTATGGATGGAGGTTTGTGACATTGTACAGGAGACAGGGAGCAAGACCATCCCTCCAAAAAAAGAAATGCAAAAAAAGCAAAATGGCTGTCTGAGGAGGCTTTACAAATAGCTGTGAAAAGAGAAGAGGCAAAAAGCAAAGGAGAAAAGGAAAGATATATCCATTTTAATGAAAGTTCCAAAGAACAGCAAGGAGAGATAAGAAAGCCTTCCTCAGTGATCAGTGCAAAGAAATAGAGGAAAACAATAGAATGGAAAAGACTAGAGATCTCTTCAAGAAAAATAGAGATACCAAGGGAACATTTCATGCAAAGATGGGCTTGATAAAGGACAGAATGTTATGGACCTAACAGAAGCAGAAGATATTAAGAAGAGGTGGCAACAATACACAGAGAACTGTACAAAAAAGATCT
Organism: Oryx dammah; assembly: GCF_014754425.2. NCBI lineage: Eukaryota > Metazoa > Chordata > Mammalia > Artiodactyla > Bovidae > Oryx > Oryx dammah. The sequence continues at coordinate 106,958,317 of NW_024070211.1, read as the reverse complement.
TCACGACCCAGATAATCACGATGATGTGATCACTCACCTAGAGCCAGACATCCTAGAATGTGAAGTCAAGTGGGCCTTAGAAAGCATCACTACAAACAAAGCTAGTGGAGGTGATGGAATTCCAGTTGAGCTGTTTCAAATCCTGAAAGATGATGCTGTGAAAGTGCTACACTCAATATCCCAGGAAATATGGAAAACTCAGCAGTGGCCACAGGACTGGAAAAGGTCAGTTTTCATTCCAATCCCTAAGAAAGGCAATGCCAAAGAATGCTCAAACTACCACACAATTGCCCTCACCTCACATGCTAGTAAAGTAATGCTCAAAATTCTCCAAGCCAGGATTCAGCAGTACATGACCCATGTAATTCTAGATGTTTAGAGATCAAATTGCCAACATCTGCTGGATCATGGAAAAAGCAAGAGAGTTCCAGAAAAACATCTATTTCTGCTTTATTGACTATGCCAAAGCCTTTGACTGTGTGGATCACAATAAACTGTGGAAAATTCTGAAAGAGATGGGAATACCAGACCACCTGACCTGCCTCTTAAGAAACCTATATGCAGGTCAGGAAGCAACAGTTAGAACTGGACATGGGGGAGGAAAGGGTCCTAAGATGGCAGAGGAATAGGACGGGGAGCCCACTTTCTCCCCCACAAATTCATCAAAAGAACACTTAAACGCTGAGTAAATTCCACAAAACAACTTCTTAATGCCAGCAGGGGACATTAGGCACCCAGAAAAGCAGCCCATTGTCTTCGAAAGGAGGTAGGAAAAAATATAAAAGACAAAAAAAGAGAAAAAAGAGGTAGAGACAGAGCTCCGTCCTGGGAAGGGAGTCTTAAAAAGAGGTTTCCAAACACCAGGAAACACTCACACTGCCAAGTCTGTGGCGAGCCTTGGAAGCACAGAGGGCCACATAACATGGAGGAAAAATAAGTAAATAATTAAAACCCACAGATTACGAGCCCAACAGTAACTCCCCCAGCGGAGAAGCAGCGCAGACGCCTGCATCCACCACTAGCACGCGGGGGCTGGGCAGGGAAGCACAGGCTGCATTGCTTAGAGTCAGGACCAGGCCTCAATGCCCCGAGGGTAATCTGAGCAAACTAACTTGGGCTAGCAAACCAGACTGTGGGATAGCTACCACGCGCAAAGCCCTAACCTAAGACACCGCCAGGCTCTTGCACAGAACAAAGGACTGAACAGAACTAGCCGGCTGTGGACCATCCCCCTCCAGTGACGGGCAGCCAGAGCCAGAAGGGGGCAATTGCAGTGCCAGAGAGACATTATCTACCAAACTGCAAGCAGGCTTCTTTGCTAAGACTTCTTGGGGTTCTGGACAGTCAACATCCGCCTGAGAAGGTGCACCGGTTGTTCACCCAGAAACCTGAGCGGCAGGGATGGGGAAGGTGATAAGTTGCAGCGACAGCGCTAGCCAAACACCTCATCACCTGAGCTGCTCGGACCTGGGAAGGGCACGACATGCAGGCCCAACTGAGTCTGCACCTCTGAGGACTACCTGAGTGCCTGAACCTGAGTGGCTTAGACCTGGGAGGTGCATGCAGCCAAGGGCTGGCCTTGGATGGTTCCCGGCAGAGAAACCTAGAGCCTGAGCAGTGTGGGCAGGGAGGGCACATGCGCCGTGAGCTGGGGCAGGCCCAGTGTGTCTGAGACACTGCGAGCACATGCCAGTGTTATTTGTTTGCAGCGTCCCTCCCTCCCCACAGCGCGACTGAACAAGAGAGCCTAAAAAAAGTGTCCACCACTACCCCCCTTGTGTCAGGGCAGAAATCAGACACTGAAGAGACCAGCAAACCGAAGAAGCTAAAACAGAGGGAACTGCCTTGGAAATGACAGGTGCAATAGATTAAAACCTTGTTGTTAGTACCGACTACATAGAAAGGGGCCTATAGATCTTGACAAATATAAGCTGGACCAGGGAACTATCCAGAAATGAACTGACCCCACATTGCCCACAACAACACAAGAGAAAGCCCTAGTATATTTTTACTATTTTTACAATCATTCTTTTTTTTTAATTAAAAAAATTTAAGTCCTCTATTACTGCTTTAATTTTCATTTTTATAACCTACTATTACTTTAAAAAAACCTATTTTTTAAAGTAAACTTCATATATATATATTTTTTTAAAATATTTTTTGTGATTTTTTTCTCCTTTTTTTCTTTAATATTGTATTTTGAAAATCCAACCTCTACACTAGATTTTTAATCTTTGCTTTTTGGTATTTCTTATCAATTTTGTACCTTTAATAACCCAATCTTCAGTACCCAATTTTACCTGGGAGTGAGATTACTGGCTTGACTACTCTCTCCCCCTTTGGACTCTCCTTTTTCTCCACCAGGTCGCCTCTGTCTTCTCCCTCCCTCTTCTCTTCTCTACCCAACTCTGTGAATCTCTGTGTGTTCCAGATGGTGGAGAACACTTAGGGAACTGATCACTGGCTGGATCGGTCCCTCTCCTTTTGATTCTTCCCTTTTATCCTCCTGGCCACCTCTGTCTCCTTCCTCCCTCTTCTCTTCTCTGTATAACTCCGTGAACATCTCTGAGAGGTCCAGACTGTGGAGTGCACATAAGGAAGTGATTACTGGCTAGCTTGCTCTCTCCTCTTTTGATTCCACCTCATCTCATTCGGGTCACCTCTATATCCCTCCTCCCTCTTCTCTTCTCCATGTAACTCTGTGAACCTCTCTGGGTGTCCCTCAATGTGGAGAAACTTTTCATCTTTAACCTAGATGTTTTATCAATGGTGCTGTATAGAAGGAGAAGTCTTGAGACTACTGTAAAAATAAGACTGAAAACCAGAAGCAGGAGGCTTAAGCCTAAATCCTGACAACACCAGAGAACTCCTGATTCCAGGGAACATTAATCGATAGGAGCTCATCAAACACCTCCATACCTACACTGAAACCAAGCACCACTCAAGGGCCAACAAGTTCCACAGCAAGACATACCACACAAATTCTCCAGCAACACAGGAACACAGCCCTGAGCTTCAATATACAGGCTGCCCAAAGTTACTCCAAAACCATTGACATCTCATAACTCATTACTGGACACTTCATTGCACTCTAGAGAGAAGAAATCCAGCTCCACCCACCAGAACACTGACACAAGCTTCCCTAACCAAAAAACCTTGACAAGCCACCCACATAATCCCACCCACAGTGAGGAAACTCCACAATAAAGAGAACTCCACAAACTGCCAGAATACAGAAAGGCCACCCCAAACTCAGCAATATAAACAAGATGAAGAGACAGAGGAATACCCAGCAAGTAAAGGAACAGGATAAATGCCCACCAAACCAAACAAAAGAGGAAGAGATAGGGAATCTACCTGATAAAGAATTCCAAATAATGATAGTGAAAATGATCCAAAATCTTGAAATCAAAATGGCTGCTGCTGCTGCTAAGTCGCTTCAGTCGTGTCCGACTCTGTGCGACTCCATAGACGGCAGCCCACCAAGCTCTGCTATCACTGGGATTCTCCAGGCAAGAACACTGGAGTGGGTTGCCATTTCCTTCTCCAATGCATGAGAGTGAAAAGTGAAAGGGAAGTTGCTCAGTCGTGTCCAACTCTTAGGGACCCCAGATAAATAGCCTGGAGACAAGGATTGAGAAGATGCAAGAAAGGTTTAACAAGGACCTAGAAGAAATAAAAAAGAGTCAATATATAATGAATAATGCAATAAATGAGATCAAAAACACTCTGGAGGCAACAAATAGTAGAATAATGGAGGCAGAAGATAGGATTAGTGAAGTAGAAGATAGAATGGTAGAAATAAATGAATCAGAGAGGAAAAAAGAAGAAAGAATTAAAAAAAATGACAATCTCAGAGACCTCGGGGACAATGTTAAACACCCCAACATTCAAATCACAGGAGTCCCAGAGAAGACAAAAGAAAGACCATGAGAAAATACTTGAGGAGATGATAGTTGAAAACTTCCCTAAAATGGGGAAGGAAATAATCACCCAAATCCAAGAAACCCAGAGAGTCCAAACAGGATAAACCCAAGGCAAAACACCCCAACACACATATTAATCAAATTAACAAAGATCAAACACAAAGAACAGATATTAAAAGCAGCAAGAGAAAAACAACAAATAACCCACAAGGGGATTCCCATAAGAGTAACAGCTGATCTTTCAATAGAAACTCTTCAGGCCAGGAGGGAATGGCAAGACATACTTAAAGTGATGAAAGACAATAACCTACAGCCCAGATTACTGTACCCAGCAAGGATCTCATTCAAATATGAAGGAGAAATCAAAAGCTTTACAGACAAGCAAAAGCTGAGAGAATTCAGCACCACCAAACCAGCTCTCCAACAAATGCTAAAGGATCTTCTCTAGACAGGAAACACAAAAAGGATGTATAAACTCGAATCCAAAACAATAAAGTAAACGGCAATGGGATCATACTTATAAATAATTACCTTAAATGTAAATGGGTTGAATGCCCCAACCAAAAGACAAAGACTGGCTGAATGGATACAAAAACAAGACCCCTATATATGTTGTCTACAAGAGACCCACCTCAAAACAAGGGACACATACAGACTGAAAGTGAAGGGCTGGAAAAAGATATTCCATGCAAATAGAGACCAAAAGAAAGCAGGAGCAGCAATACTCATATCAGATAAAATAGACTTTAAAACAAAGGCTGTGAAAAGAGATAAACAAGGACACTACATAATGATCAAAAGATCAATCCAAGAAGAAGACATAGCAATTATAAATATATATGCACTCAACATAGGAGCACCACAATATGTAAGACAAATGCTAACAAGTATAAAAGGGGAAATTAACAATAACACAATAATAGTGGGAGACTTTAATACCCCACTCACACCTATGGATAGATCAACTAAACAGAAAATTAACAAGGAAACACAAACTTTAAATGATACAACAGACCAGTTAGACCTAATTGATATCTATAGGACATTTCACCCCCCCAAAATGAATTTCACCTTTTTCTCAAGTGCACATGGAACCTTCTCCAGGATAGATCACATCCTGGGCCATAAATCTAACCTTGGTAAATTCAAAAAAATTGAAATCATTCCAAGCATCTTTTCTGACCACAATGCAGTAAGATTAGATCTCAATTACAGGAGAAAAACTATTAAAAATTCCAACACATGGAGGCTGAACAACACGCTGTTGAATAACCAACAAATCACAGAAGAAATCAAAAAAGACATCAAAATATGCATAGAAACTAAAGAAAATGAAAACACAGCAACCCAAAACATGTGGGACACTGTAAAAGCAGTGCTAAGGGGAAAGTTCATAGCAATACAGGTATACCGCAAGAAACAAGAAAAAAGTCAAATAAATAACCTAACTCTACTCCTAAAGCAACTAGAAGAGGAAGAAATGGAGAACCCCAGGGTTAGGAGAAGGAAAGAAATCTTAAAAATTAGGGCAGAAAGAAATGCAAAAGAAACAAAAGAGACCATAGCAAAAATCAACAAAGCCAAAAGCTGGTTCTTTGAAAGGATAAATAAAATTGACACATCATTAGCCAGACTCATCAAGAAACAAAGGGAGAAAAATCAAATCAATAAAATTAGAAATGAAAATGGAGAGATCACAACAGACAACACAGAAATACAAAGGATCATAAGAGACTACTATCAGCAATTATATGCCAATAAAATGGACAACGTGGAAGAAATGGACAAATTCTTAGAAAATTACAACTTTCCAAAACTGAACCAGAAAGAAATAGAAAATCTTAACAGACCCACCACAAGCATGGAAATTGAAACTGTAATCAGAAATCTTCCAGCAAACAAAAGCTCAGGTCCAGACGGCTTCACAGCTGCATTCTACCAAAAATTTAAAGAAGAACTAACACCTATCTTACTCAAACTCTTCCAGAAAATTGCAAAGGAAGGTAAACTTCCAAATTCATTCTATGAGGCCACCATCACCCTAATACCAGAACCTGAAAAGATGCCACACAAAAAAAGAAAACTACAGGCCAATATCACTGATGAACATAGATACAAAAATCCTTAACAAAATTCTAGCAATCAGAATCCAAAAACACATTAAAAAGATCATACACCATGACCAAGTGGGCTTTATCCCAGGGATGCAAGAATTCTTCAATATTCACAAATCAATCAATGTAATACACCACATTAACAAATTGAAAAATAAAAGCCATATGATTATATCAATAGATGCAGAGAAAGCCTTTGACAAAATTCAACATCCATTTATGATAAAAACTCTACAGAAAACAAGAATAGAAGAAACATACCTCAACATAATAAAAGCTATATGTGACAAACCCACAGCAAATATTATCCTCAATGGTGAAAAATAGAAAGCATTTCCCCTAAAGTCAGGAACAAGACAAGGGTTCCCACTCTCACCACTACTATTCAACATAGTTTTGGAAGTTTTGGCCACAGCAATCAGAGCACAAAAAGAAATAAAAGGAATCCAAATTGGAAAAGAAGAAGTAAAACTCTCACTGTTTGCAGATGACATGATCCTCAACATGGAAAACCCTAAAGACTCCACCAGAAAATTACTAGAGCTAATCAATGAACATAGTAAAGTTGTAGGATATAAAATCAACACACAGAAATCCCTTGCATTCCTATACACTAATAATGAGAAAATAGAAGGAGAAATTAAGCAAACAATCCGATTTACCATTGCAACGAAAAGAATAAAATACTTAGGAACATATCTACCTAAAGAAACTAAAGACCTATATATAGAAAACTATAAAACACTGGTGAAAGAAATCAAAGAAGACACTAATAGATGGAGAAATATACCATGTTCATGGATCAGAAGAATCAATATAGTGAAAATGAGTATACTACCCAAAGCAATCTGTAGATTCAACGCAATCTCTATCAAGCTACCAACGGTATTTTTCACAGAGCTAGAACAAATAATTTCACAATTTGTATGGAAATACAAAAAACCTAGAATAGCCAAAGCAATCTTGAGAAAGAAGAATGGAACTGGAGGAATCAACCTGCCTGACTTCAGGCTCCACTAGAAAGCCACAGTCATCAAGACAGTATGGTACTGGCACAAAGACAGAAATATAGATCAGTGGAACAAAATAGAAAGCCTAGAGATAAATCCACGCACCCATGGACAATTTATCTTTGACAAAGGAGGCAAGAATATACAATGGAGAAAAGACAATCTCTCTAACAAGTGGTGCTGGGAAAACTGGTCAACCACTTGTAAAAGAATGAAACTAGAACACTTTCTAACACCATACACAAAAATAAACTCAATGGATTAAAGATCTAAATGTAAGACCAGAAACTATAAAACTCCTAGAGGAGAACATAGGCAAAACACTCTCCGACATACATCACAGCACGATCCTCTATGACCCACTTCCCAGAATACTGGAAATAAAAGCAAAAATAAACAAATGGGACCTAATTAAAATTAAAAGCTTCAGCACAACAAAGGAAACTATAAGCAAGGTGAAAAGACAGCCTTAAGAATGGGAGAAAATAATAGCAAATGAAGCAACTGACAAACGACTAATCTCAAAAGTATACAAGCAACTCCTGCGGCTCAATTCCAGAAAAATAAATGACCCAATCAAAAAATGGGCCAAAGAACTAAATAGACATTTCTCCAAAGAAGACATACAGATGGCTAACAAACACATGAAAAGATGCTCAACATCACTCATTATCAGAGAAATGCAAATCAAAACCACAATGAGGTACCATTTCACGCCAGTCAGAATGGCTGCTGTCCAAAAGTCTACAAGCAATAAATGCTGGAGAGGGTGTGGAAAAAAGGGAACCCTCTTACACTGTTGGTGGGAATGCAAACTAGTACAGCCACTATGGAGAACAGTGTGGAGATTCCTTAAAAAACTGCAAATAGAACTGCCTTATGACCCAGCAATCCCACTGCTAGGCATACAAACTGAGGAAACCAGAATTGAAAGAGACACATGTACCCCAATGTTCATCGCAGCACTGTTTATAATAGCCAGGACATGGAAACAACCTAGATGTCCATCAGCAGATAAATGGGTGGTACATATACACAATGGAGTATTACTCAGCCATTAAAAAGAATACATTTGAATCAGTTCTAATGAGGTGGATGAAACTGGAGCCGAATATACAGAGTGAAGTAAGCCAGAAACAAAAACACCAGGACAGTATACTAACACATATATATGGAATTTTTAAAGATGGTAATGATAACCCTGTATGCGAGACAGCAAAAGAGACACAGATGTATAGAACAGTCTTTTGGACTCTGTGGGAGAGGGAGAGGGTGGGATGATTTGGCAGAATGCCATTGAAACATGTATAATATCATATAAGAAACGAATTGCCAGTCCAGGTTCAAAGCAGGATACAGGATGCTTGGGGCTGGTGCACTGGGATGACCCAGAGGGATGGTACGGGGAGGGAGGAGGGAGGGGGGTTCAGGATTGGGAGCATATGTACACCTGTGGTGGATTCATGTTAATGTATGGCAAAACCAACACAATATTGTAAAGTAATTAGCCTCCAATTAAAATAAATAAATTTAAATTAAAAAAAAAAAAGAAGTGGACATGGAACAACAGACTGGTTCCAAATAGGGAAAGGAGTACGTCAAGGCTGTATATTGTCACCCTGCTTATTTAATTTATATGCAGAGTACATCATGAGAAACGCTGGGCTGGATGAAGCACAAGCTGGAATCAAGATTGCTGGGAGAAATATCAATAACCTCAGATATGCAGATGACACCACCTTTATGGCAGAAAGTGAAGAGGAGCTAAAAAGCCTCTTGATGAAAATGAAAGAAGAGAGTGAAAAAGTTCGTTTAAAGCTCAACGTTCAAAAAACTAAGATCATGGCATCCGGTCTCATCATGTCAAATAGATGGGGAAACATTGGAAACAGTGGCTGACTTTATTTTGGGGGCTCCCAAATCACTGCAGATGGTCATTGCAGCCATGAAATTAAAAGACACTTACACCTTGGAAGGAAAGTTCTGACTAACCTAGACAGCATATTAAAAAGCAGAGACATTACTTTGCCAACAAAGGTCCGTCTAAGCAAGACTATGGTTTTTCCAGTAGTCATGTATGGATATGAGAGTTGGACTGTAAAGAAAGTTGAACAACTGATGCTTTTGAACTGTGGTGTTGGAGAAGACTCTTGAGAGTCCCTTGGACTGCAAGGATATCCAACCAGTCCATCCTAAAGGAGATCAGTCTTGAGTGTTCATTGGAAGGACTTTTATTGAAGCTGAAACTCCAATACTCTGGTCACCTGATGCGAAGAGCTGACTGATTGGAAAAGACCCTGATGCTGGGAAACATTGAGGGCAAGAGGAGAAGAGGATGACAGAGGATGAGGTCGGTAGATGGCATCACTGACTCAATGGACATGAGTTTGGGTAACCTCTAGGAGTTGGTGATGGACAGGGTGGCATGGTGTGCTATATAGTCCATATGGTTGCAAAGAGTCGGACACGATTGAGCAACTGAACTGAATTGAAAGCATAAATCTATATGTAACATAATTCTGTGATATAAATTAGAGAAAATTATTGGAAATTTTGAGTGAAAATTGAATGAAAAATTATTCATAATATTCATAGACATATTTTAAAAAATCAAGGTAAAATGTAATCACTGCTGTTATGGACTGAGTTGTTTCCCTCTAGACAATATGTTGAAGTCCTAACACTCATTATCTTGAAAAGTTACTATATTTGGATGTTGGGTCTTTGAAGTGGTAATTAATGTAAAATAGGTCATTAAGATGGATCCTAATCCAGTATGAATGGCGTCATTACAAGCGGAAGAAATCTGGACACAGATCTATACAAAAGAAAGACCAAGACAGAGAGAAGATAACCATGTAAAGCTAAATAGAGAGGCCTCAGGAAAAAAAAAAAATTGTTTCCAACTTTATCTTGGACTTCAGCTTCCAGAATTGTGAGATTTCTGTTATTTAATTGACTCCAGTCTGTGGTACTTAGTTATCGAAGCCCTAGCAAACTAATACCCTCTTTGCAAAAACAAGAAAATTTATTGAATTTGGATTTGTGTGTTTATCTGTACTTCAGTTCAGTCACTCAGTCGTTTGCAACCCCATGAATTGCAGCACGCCAGGCCTCCCTGTCCATCACCAACTCACAGAGTTCACTCAGACTCATGCCCATCGAGTCAGTGATGCCATGCAGCCATCTCATTCTCTGTTGTCCCCTTCTCCTCCTGCCCCCAATCCCTCCCAGCATCAGAGTCTTTTCCAATGAGTTAACTCTTTGCATGAGGTGGCCAAAGTACTGGAGTTTCAGCTTCAGCATCATTCCTTCCAAAGAAATCCCAGGGCTGATCTCCTTTAGGATGGACTGGTTGGATCTCCTTGCAGTCCAAGGGACTCTCAAGAGTCTTCTCCAACACCACACTTCAAAAGCATCAATTCTTCAGTGCTCAGCCTTCTTCACAGTCCAGCTCTGACATCCATACATGACCACAGGAAAAAACATAGCCTTGACTAGACGGACCTTAGTCAGCAAAGTAATGTCTCTGGTTTTGAATACGCTATCTAGGTTGGTTATAACTTTTGGTCCATTTATTTAGGTGAAAGATTTTGTCATAATTAGAGCGAACCAATACTCATTACTAAATAAAGCAATATTTGGACTTCTTAAATATATCTGTATTAAAAAAATTTTTTTGCATGTGTTTCTTTTCTTTTTTTATTGAAGTTTAATTGCTTTACAGAATTTTGTTGTTTTCTGTCAAACCTCAACATTAATCAGCCATAGGTATACACATATCCTCTCCCTTTTGAAACTCCCTCCTATCTCCCTCCCCATCCCACCCCTCTAGGTTGATACAGAGTCCCTGTTTGGGTTTCCTGAGACATACAGCAAATTCCCGTTGGCTATCTATTTTACATACGGTAATGTAAGCTTCCATGTTACTCTTTCCATACATCTCACCCTCTCCTCCCCTGTCCCCATGTTCATAAACCTATTCTCTATGTCTGTTTCTCCATTGCTGCCCTGTAAATAAGTTCTTCAGTACCACTCTTCTAGATTTCGTATATGTGCATTAGAATATGATATTTATCTTTCTCTTTCTGACCCACCTCATTCTGTATAATAGGTTCTAGGTTCATCCACCTTATCAAAACTGATGCAAATGCATTTCTTTTTATGGCTGAGTAATATTCCACTGTGTATATGTACCACAACTTCTTTATCCATTCATCTATTGATGGAGATCGAGGTTGCTTCCATATTCTAGCTATTGTTAATAGTGCTGCAATGAACAATGGGATACATGTGTCAATTTTGGTTTCCTCACGGTGTATGCCTAGGAGTGGGATTGCTGGGTCATATGGTGGTTTTATTCCTAGTTTTTTAAGGAATCTCCATACCGTCTTCCATAGTGGCTGTATCAATTTATATTCCTACCAACAGTTCAGGAGTGTTTCCTTTTCTCCTCACCCTCTCCAGCATTTATTGTTTCTAGATTTTTTCATGATGGCCATTCTGACCAGTGTGAGGTGATACCTCAGTGTAGTTTTGATGTGCATTTCTCTAATAATGAACAGTGTTGAGCATCTTTTCATGTGTTTGCTAGCCATCTGTACATCTTCTTTGGAGAAATGTCTGTTTAGGTCTTTTTCCCACTTTTTGATTGGGTTGTTTGTTTTCCTGGCGTTGAGTTGTATGAGCTGCTTGTATGCTTTGGAAATTAATCCTTTGTCAGTTGCTTCATTTGCTATTATTTTCTCCCATTCTGAGGGTTTTGTTTTCACCTTGCTTATAGTTTTCTTTGCTGTTGAAAAGCTTTTACTTTTTTTTAAAAAATCACTTGGTATTATCTTTAATTACAAAGACGTTTCCAATCACATCACATAGCGATCATTTTATCCACTGCTCTGTTTGGCTGCCAATCTCTTCTCTCTCTCCTCAGCAATGGTAAGGTGAATACCCTTTCCACGGGGAAGAGAGATCCATGGTTTGTTGCTTTTGCCAATAACGAAAATGTTAGAGAGCCGAGTGGCAAAGCTGTTGCCGTTTGCATCTTTCACATGAACTACATCAGAAGAACCTGGATGTCTCTCCTGGTTTGTAATCACACCAGTTCTTCCCAGGTTAGCACCTCCAGTCACCATGCACAGGTTACCAGTGTCAAATTTGATGAAATCAGTAATCTTGCCAGTCTCCAAGTCAATTTGAATGGTATCATTCATCTTGATGAGGGGATCAGGGTAACGGATGGTATGAGCATCATGGGTTACCAGATGAGGGATTCCTTTTGTCCCCACAAATATCTTTCTTACTTTGCACAATTTATACTTGGCCTCCTCAGGTGTAATATGATGAACAGCAAAGTGACCCTTGGTGTCATAGATCAAACGAAAATTCTCTCCAGTCTTATCAATGCTGATGACATCCATAAAACCAGCAGGGTAGGTTATATCTGTGCAGACTTTGCCATCGATCTTAATGAAACGCTGCATGCAAATCGCCTTTACTTCATCTCAAGTTAGGGCATACTTAAGTCTATTCCTTAGGAAAATGATTAGGGGGAGACATTCCCTTAGCTTGTGGGGGCCGGTAGATGGACGAGGGGCAAACACACCAGTCAGTTTACCCAGCATCCAATGTTTTGGAGCTGCTACACGTTTCAGGTGCTTCTTGGGACCCCGAGCCATGGCTGCGCTAGGTACGAAAAGAGCTGAAAAGCTTTTAAGTTTAATCACGTCCCACTTTTTTTACTTTTGTTTTTATTTCCATTACTCTTGGAGGTGGGTCATAGAGGATCTTGCTTTGATTTATGTCATCGAATGTTCTGCCTATGTTTTCCTCTAAGTTTTATAGTTTCTGGTCTTACATTTAGGTCTTTAAACCATTCTGAGTTTATCTTTGTGTATGGTGTTAGGAAGTGTTCTAATTTCATTCTTTTACATGTAGCAGTCCAGTTTTCCCAGCTCCATTTATTGAAGAGGATGTTTTTGCCCCACTGTATGTTCTTGCCACCTGTGTCAAAAATAAGGTACCCATAGGTGCATAGGTTTATTTCTGGGCTTTTTATCTTGTTCCATTGACCTATATTTCTGTTTTTGTGCCAGTACCGTACTGTCTTGATGACTATAGTTTGTAATATAATCTGAAGTTAGGAAGGTTGATTCCTCCAGCTCCATTCTTCTTTCTCAAGACTGCTTTGGCTTTTCGGGAATTTTGTGTTTCCATATGAATTGTGAAATTTTTTGTTTCAGTTCTGTGAAAAATGCCATTGGTAATTTGATGGGGATTGCATTGAATCTGGAGAAGGAAATGGCAACCCACTCTAGTGTTCTTGCCTGGAAAATCCTGTGGACAGAGGAGCCTGGTGGGCTGCTATCCATGGGTTGCACAGAGTCAGACACGACTGAAGCGACTTAGCGTGCATGCATGCCTTGGAGGAGGAAATAGCAACCCACTACAGTATTCTTGCCTGGAGAATCGCAGGGACAGAGGATCCTGGTGAGCTGCTGTCTATGGGGTCGCACAGAGTCAGACATGACTGAAGTGACTTAGCATCAGCAGCAGCAGCGTTGAATCTGTAGATTGCGTTTGGTAGTATAGTCATTTTCACAATATTGATTTTTCCTACTCAGAAACATGGAATATCTCTCCATCTGTTTATGTTGTCTTTGATTTCTTTCATTAGTGTCTTATAATTTTCTGTGTAAGTTCTTTTGTCTCCTTATTTATTCCTAGATGTTTAATTTATTCCTAGATATTTAATTCTTTTTGTTGCATTGGTGAATAGGATTGATTCCTTAATTTCTCTTTCTGATTTTTCATTGTTAGTTTATAGAAATGCAAGTGATTTCTGTGTATCGATTTTGTATCCTGCAACTTTGCTAAATTCATTGATTTACTAGAGCTCTAGTAATTTTCTGATACTATCTTTAGGATTTTCTATGTACAGTATCATGTCATCTGCAAACAGTGAGAGTTTTACTTCTTTTTTGATCTGGATTCCTTTCATTTCTTTTTCTTCTCTGATTGCTGTAGCTAGGACTTACAAAACTATGTTGAATAACAGTGGTGAAAGTGGACACCCTTGTTATGTTTCTGATCTTAGGGGGAATGTTTTCAGTTTTTACCATTGAGGATAATGTTTGTTTAGGCTTATCATATATGGCCTTTCCTTCTATGACCATTTTCTTTTGAAGAGTTTTAATCACAAAGTGGTGTTGAATTTTGTCAAAGGTTTTTTCTACATCTATTGAGGTTATCATATGATTTTTATCTTTCAGTTTGTTAATGCAGTGTATCACATTGATTGGTTTGCATATATTGAAGAATCCTTGCATTCTAGGAATAAACCCAACTTGATCATGGTATATGAGCTTTTGGATGTGTTGCTGAATTCTGTTTGCTAAAATTTTGTTGAGGAGTTTTGCATCTATGTTCATCAGTGATATTGGCCTGTAGTTTTCTTTTTTGTGTGTGATTTTTGTCTGGTTTTGGTATCAGGGTGATGCTGGCTCTGTAGACTGAGTTTGGAAGTGTTTCTTCCTCAGCAATTTTTTGAAAGAGTTTTAGAAGGATAGGCATTAGCTCTGCTGCTGCTGCTAAGTCGCTTCAGTCATGTCTGACTCTGTGTGACCCCATAGATGGCAGCCCACCAGGCTCCTCCGTCCCTGGGATTCTCCAGGCAAGAACACTGGAGAGGGTTGCCATTTCCTTCTCCAGTGCGTGAAAGTGAAAAGTGAAAGGGAAGTTGCTCAGTCGTGTCCGACTCTTAGCAACCCCATCGACTGCAGCCCACCAGGCTCCTCCATCCAGGGGATTTTCCAGGCAAGAGTACTGGAGTGGGGTGCCATCACCTTCTCCGGCATTAGCTCTGCTCTTCTCTAAATGGTTGATAGAATTCTCCTGTGAAACCATCTGATTCTGGGGTTTTGTTTTTTGGGAAATTTTGATCACAGTTTCAATTTCAGTGCTTGTATATGGGTTGTTCATAATGTCTATTTCTTCTTGGTTCAGTCTTGGAAGATTGAACTTTTCTAGGAATTTGTCCATTTCTTCCAGGTTATCCATTTTATTGCCATATAGTTGTTAATAATAGTCTCTTAAAATCCTTTGTATTTCTGCCTTGTTTGTTGTAATCTCTCCTTTTTCATTTCTAATTGTGTTAATTTGATTCTTCTCTTTTTTTCTTGATGAATCTGGCTAAAGGTTTGTTAATTTTGTTTATCTTCTCAAAGAACCAGCTTTTAGTTTTTATTAATCTTTACTATTGTTTCTTTCATTTCTTTTTGATTTATTTCTGCTCGGATCTTTATGGCTTCTTTCCTTCTACTACTTTTAGGGTTTTTGGGTTGTTTTTCCAGTTGTTTTAGGTGTAAAGTTAGGTTGTCTATTTGATGTTTTACTTGTTTCTTGAGCTAGGATTATATTGCTATGAACTTCCCTCTTAGAACTGCTTTACTGTATCCCATAGATTTTGAGTTGTCATGTTTTCATTGTCATTTGTTTCTTGAAATTTTTTCATTTTCCTTTTGATTTCTTCAGTAACTTTTTGGCTATTTAGAAATGTGTTCTTTAATCTCCATGTATTTGTGTTTCTTACAGTTGTTTTTTTTTTTCTTGTAATTGTTATCTAGTCTCATAGCATTGTTGTCAGAGAAGATTTTACTGAGATTTGTTTTGTGAGCCAAGATATGGTCATTCCTGGAGAATGTTCCATGTGCACTTGAGAAGAAGGTATATTCTTCTGCATTTGCATGGAATGTCCTGAAGATATCAATGAGATCCATCTCATCCAAAGTATCATTAAAGATTTGTGTTCCCTTATTAATTTTCTGTTTTGATGATTGTCCATTGGTGTGAGTGAGGTGTTAAAGTCTCCTAGTATTATTGTGTTGCTGTCAATTTCTCCTTTTATGTCTGTTAGTGTTTGTCTTATGTATTGAAGTACTCCTTTGTTGGGTGCATAGATATATACAGCTGTTATATCTTCCTCTTGGATTGATCCCTTGATCATTGTGTAGTGTCCTTCCTTATCTCTTGTAATCTTTATTTTAAGGTCTATTTTGTCTGATATGAGGGTTGCTACTCCAGCTTTCCTTTGCTTCCCATTTGCATGGAATATATTTTTCCATCCTCTCACTGTTAGTCTATATGTGTGTTTAGGTCTGAAGTGGGTTTCTTATAGGCACCATATATATGGGTCTTATTTCTGTATCCATTCAGCCAGTCTGATTCTTTTGGTTGGAGCATTTAATCCATTTACATTTAAAGTAATTATTGATATATATGTTTCTATTGCCATTTTCTTTGTTGTTTGGGGTTGATTTTATAGATCTTTTTCCTCCTCTTGTATTCTTGACTATATAAGTCCCTTTAACATTTTTTTGTAAAGCTGGTTTGAAGGCACTGAATACTCTTAACTTTTGCTTGTCTGAAAAGGTTTTTATTTCTCCATCAATTTTGGATGAGATCCTTGCTGGGTACAGTAATCTTGGTACAGTACTGAAAGATTTATCCCTTTCAGTACTTCAAATATACCCTGCCAATCCCTTCTGGCCTACAGAGTTTCTGCTGAAAGATCAGCTGTTAAGCATATGGGATTTCCCTTGTATGTTACTTGTTGCTTCTCCCTTACTGCTTTTAATATTTTTTCTTTGTGTTTAGTCTTTGTTAGTTTGATTGGTATGTGTCTTGGCATGTTTCTCCTTGAGTTTATCCTGTATGGGACTCTTTGTGCCTCTTGGACTTGACGGACTATTTCCTTTTCCAGGTTGACAAAATTTTCAAGTATAATCTCTTCAAAAATTTTCTCATACTCTGTCCTCTTATTCTGGGATCCCTATAATTTGAATGTTGGTGCATTGACATAGTCCCAGAGGTCTCTGAGACTATCCTCAGTCCTTTTCCTTCCTTTTACTTTATTCTGCTCTTTAGAAGTTATTTCCACCATTTTATCTTTCAGCTCACTGATTCATTCTTCTGCTTCAGCTATTCTGCTATTGATTCTATTTAGAGTATTTTTAATTTTAGTAATTGTGTTTTTTGTCTCTGTTTATTTTTTAATTCTCTTAGGTATCTGTTAATTGATTCCTGCATTTTCTCCATTTTGTTTTCATGGTTTTTGATCATCTTTACTATCATTATTCTGAATTATTTTTCAGGTAGTTTGCCTATTTCATCTTCATTTATTTGAACTTCTGTGTTTCTAGTTTTTCCCCTTCATTTATGTAGTATTTCTCTGCCTTTTCATTATTATTTTTTTTAACTTATTGTGTTTGAGGTCTCCTTTTGCCAGGCTTCAGGGTTGAATTCTTCCTTCCTTTTGGTTTCTGCCCTCCTAAGTTTGGTTCAGTGGTTTGTGTAAGCTTTGTACAGAGTGAGATTTGTGCTGAGTTTTTGTTTGTTTGTCTGTTTGTTTTTCCTCTGATGGGAAAGACTGAGTGAGGTGGTAATCCTGTCTACTAATGATTGGGTTTGCATTTTTGTTTTGTTATTTAGATGAGGGGTCCTGCATAGAGTACTACTGGTCCATGGATGATGCTGAGTCTTGTATTCAAATGGGTTCCTTTGTTTGTGTTCTTACTATTTGATACTCCCTAGGATTAGTTCTCTGGTAATCTAGGGTCTTGCTTCCCTGGTAGCTCAGATAGTAAAGCGTCTGCCTACAATGCAGGAGACCCAGGTTTGATCCCTGGGTCGGGAAGATCCCCTGGAGAAGGAAATGGCAACCCACTCCAGTATTCTTGCCTGGAAAATCCCATGGATGGAGCCTGGTAGGCTACAGTCCGTGGGGTCACAAAGAGTCGGACACGACTGAGCAACTTTATTTCACTTTTCTAGGGTCTTGGAGTCAGTGCTTCCACTACAAAGGCTCGGAGCTTATCTCTGGTCATGAACAAAGATTCCACAAGTGGTTTTTTTAATGGCATTTAGCGAGATTAAAACAAATATCCCAAAATGAGAAACAAAGATGAATTCCAGACAAGTGGCAGTTACAAAATCAGCAAATAATAATTAAAATAATGGAATACACACATATACATATACATCTATGAGCAAAGTCAAAACAGCCCAACAAAAATAAAGTACAGTAGATTGGCCTGGTGAATAAAGGAAATCAGAAATTATATTTACCAGTTAAGAACAAAACTAACCAAAGCACAAACTGGAAAACAAAGCTAATGCAAGGTGCCAAGTGGGGAATAAAGCAATGAAAACAAAACTAACAAATATGTTGAGAGGAAAGGAAAGAAAGAAAAGAAAAAAGAATAGATATGCAAAGTTAAATAAAGGTAGATGAAGAAGATTTATATACATTAAAGATTAACTACAAGGGGAAAAGAACAGTAGGAAAGGCAAACAAAGGAATGAATGTAGAAAAAATATAATAGGTTTTAAAAAATTAAAAATTAAAATCATAAAAAAGAGAAAAGAAGAAAAAAAAAAACAGAAGCAGAAAGAAAAAAAGGGAAAAAAAGGAAAATTTCACAGAACTACCAAAGCCCAATGTAGAGGCACAAGTTTATAAGAGCAATAAAAAGTGTAACTGAGTATACACATATACCTATACAACCATAAGCAAAATCAAAATAGTCCAACAAAAATAATGTACAAAGATTGACCTGGCAAACAAAGGAAACCAAAAATTATATCTACCAGAACAAAACTAACTAAAGCACAAACTGGAAAACAAAACTAAAGCAAGGTGCCAATTGGGGAATAAAGCAATGAAAATAAAATTAACAAATATGTTGAGAGGAAAGGAAAGAAAGATAGAATAGATATGCAAAGTTAAATAGAGGTAGATGAAGAAGATTTATTTACATTAAAGGTTAATTGCAAGGGGAAAATAGCAGTAGGAAAGCAAACAAATGAATAAATGTAGAGAAAATAATAATAGGTTAAAAAATTAAAAATTAAAATTAGAAAAAGAGAAAAGAACAATTAAAAAAAAAAAAGGAAAAGTCTACAGAACTGCAGAAGCTCAGTGTAGAGGCAGAGGTTTATAACAACAATAACAAATGTGACTGAGGAAATAAAAAGTTCAGAAGCTTAATTAGAGTTCATAGTGCCAATAAAATCAACTACTACAATAGAGGGGGGCGGGGCAA
Organism: Oryx dammah; assembly: GCF_014754425.2. NCBI lineage: Eukaryota > Metazoa > Chordata > Mammalia > Artiodactyla > Bovidae > Oryx > Oryx dammah. Next base: position 106,939,169 of record NW_024070211.1, on the reverse strand, counting down.
GGAAAAAAAAAAAGGAAAAATCCAAAAGAATCTACAGAACAAGTCAAACCATAAGAAAAATAGTTTTTCTTGAGTCGCTGCTTCAGAGTCCTTTCCCGTACTGAGAGTCACAGTCCACCTCACCTCCCTAGGATGCCCTCCAATACTGTGCTGATCTCTGGACCTGCTGTGGGGCAGCTCAGATTCTAATCTGGTCCTAGTCCTCTGTGTTCTTGCCTCCAAAGTCCACAGCTATCAGAACCAGTGTGTTTTATTTTGGGGGAGCGCTCAATGACCTTTTTTATATTCTGTAGATACAGAGTCTGCCTAGTTGATCATGTGGATTTAATCTGCAGCTTGTACAGATGGTGGGAAGGTTTTGGGTCTTCTTCCTTAGCCACATTGCCCCTGGGTTTCAGCTGTGGTTTTATTTCCACCTCCGCATGTGGTTCGTCCACTGGGGTTTGCTCCTAAGGCTGCCCTGGAGGATTTGGGTTTGCCCCTGTGAGGGCCAGATGTGGTGGCGCAGCTGCTTGAGTCGCAGGGGTTCTGGCAGCATCAAGTACTCAGGGGAGTTTGTGGCTAGGGAAGCAGGAAATATAGTGCTTTAGAAGGGTATGGGAACAAGTATTGGCCAGCTCCAGTATTCTTGCCTAGAGAACCCCATCCCTGACAGAGAAGCCTGGCAGGCCACAGTCTACAGGGTCACAAAGAGTCAAACACTGCTGACTGTGTGCGTAGATGCAAGACTTTTGCTTGCCTGTGGCAGCTCTGCCCCAGTGAGAGTTGAGTGTGAAGACGGCACAGCTGCTTGGCTTGTGAGGACCCTGGCTGTGCCGAGAGTGCAGGGCCACAGAGTGCCTCTGCCCCCGGAGTTATGGCCCTATCGGATTTTCGAGCCTCTTGTAGCTGGCGATCAGAAGGCCTCTTTGGCCAGTCTTTCACCATAGCTCCACCCATCCAGGCACTTAGAGGGCTTCCTTGCCTGGAGTCCTTCTCTGTTGTTCAGCACGTCAGGCACATAGGGGCCCCCTGGCTGGGGTCCTACTCTGTAGTTCGGTGCATCAGTCCCTTAAAGGAGCACCCTGGGTGGGGTCCTACTCTGTAGTTCAGTGTGTCAGGTGTTTGATGGGCCAGCCTCTCTACTGTTCAGCTGCCGATGCTGGCCTGTGGGGAGAGAGAGGGCTATGTGATGGCTTTACCCTCTATGCATGACTCGGCAGTATTGCTTTGCTTCCATGGCTGCCAGTCTTTCCTCCACAGGTATTTCCCACCACAATCTCCTTCCTCACATCATATTGATCTGTCTCTTCACAGTCAACAGCAGCCCTCGCACTAGGATTGCTCCACAATTCCTAAACTCCAGCTCCCAGCTGCTGTGCCTTCCAGAGGACCTCTGTCTCTGTCTGGAGTATGTATGGCTGCGGCAAGGACTGTCTGATTCTCATTCCATTTAGGCTGCCACAGGTCAGCTGTTTCACTCTTGGCCTTAAATGTTTCTCTTCTGACTCAGACAGTTGCCTTGATGTGGGGATCGGATCCCTGTTTCAGTTCCTCCACCGGCCAAGGGCAGGTCCAGTCCTACTAACACTCCTGTGTTTCCCCTTAGTTCCTTTGTCCTACCGAGGCTCTCTATATATTTTGTGTGGCTCTATATATTCTTTTCCACTGGTCAGGTACTCCTGTCTGCTCTCAGCTGGTGTTCTGCATTCACTTCTGTGTCTGAAGGCATCTTCCTGATGTATCCATGGAGAGAGATGTACTTCACGTCCGCCTTCTTCTCTGCCATCTTGTGCTTTCCCCAAATATATCTGAATTTTTAAAAAAAATCTTACATGTTACCCAAGGAAGGTGAGGCAGTCAATAATTATTTCTGATAAAGAAGGTTTTAAAACAATATGTTGTTGATTGAATGAAGGCTAAACAAAAGAACAATTCTTTTTTTTTCTATTGTCTTCCCTGATATCTACATTAGCTAATTTTAATCCCAAATTTTAATGTAAATGACAGTTATGTGGACTGTGATACCAAAATTAAATGAGCAGAATCCCAAGGTAGAAATTTTGTAAAGCAAACCACTTTTGTAAAAGTGCAACTGACATTAAGAAACTAAATCTCAAGATATTGCCATGATCATTTAAAAATTATTTTTTCTCTATGGAAACTATTGTGTAATCTTAGCATATATTATCTCACAAGACGTAATTAAAGGTTATGTGTGCCACAACTAGAATCCCAGATGCCACAACTAAAGATGCTGCACAATGCAACAAAGATGGGATCCCATGTGCCAAAACTAAGACCAGTGCCGCCAAATGAATAATGTGTGCATGCTCAGCAGCTCAGTCATGTCCAACTCTTTGTGACCCCATGGACTGTAGCTCACCAGGTTCCTCTGTCCATGGGATCTCTCAGGCAAGAATACCGGAGTGGATTGTCATCTCCTCTAGTGTATCATCTTGACTCAGGGATTAAACTTGCATCTCCTGTGTCTCCTGTATTGCCAAGCAGATTTTTACCACTGAGCCAACTGGAAGCCAATAAATAAATAATAAAGATTCAAAGAGTAGATCAAAAGTGGAATAATTCAATTTAAACAATAATTTTGCTATTTTAGTACCACAGATAACTGTTTTCTTTGCAGATTTTCACAGTACTCCATTAAACTGGGTAAATATATTTCCACAAAATGTATATGTTGAAGCCGTATCCCCAGTGTGACTATATATGGAGGTAGGGTTTGTATTAGAGGTGATTAAGGTTAAATGAAGTTACTGGAGTGGGGCCCTAAACCAATAGGCTTAATATCTTTATAGGAAGAGGAAGAGACATCAGCAGTACACCTGCATAGAGAAGAGGCCATGTGAGGACACAGTGAGAGGGCAGCTGTCTGCAAGTGAAGGAGAGAGGCCTTAGGAGACACCAATCCTGCAGACACCTTGATCTTGAACATCCAGCCTTCAGAACTGTGAGAAAGTAAATTTCTGTTGTCTAAGCCATCTAATATGTGGTACTTTATATGGCAACCCTGGCAAATGAATAATGTCTTAGGAACATGTTGAGAACATACTAACAGGAGAGAATTGTTATAATTTCTAAAAAGAATGAGTTTTCAACATTACATTTTGGTTTCATACTTGATAGAAAGGCAATGGTTTGTGCTCGTGTAGAAAAATACAGGATAAGGCCTATTTCATATATTTTACATCAACATGCCTTTTCATATTCTTGACAACAAAGGACCTTTGCCAACAAAGGTCCATCTAGTCAAGGCTATGGTTTTTCCAGTGGTCATGTATGGATGTGAGAGTTGGACTATAAAGAAAGCTGAGTGCAGAAGAATTGATGCTTTTGAACTGTGGTGTTGGAGAAGACTCTTGAGAGTCCCTTGGACTGCAAGGAGATCCAACCAGTCCATCCTAAAGAAAATCAGTCCTGAATATTCATTGGAAGGACTGATGCTGAAGCTGAAACACCGTTACTTTGACCACCTAATACGAAGAACTGACTTATTGGAAAAGACCCTGATGCTGGGAAAGATTGAAGGCAGGAGGAGAAGGGGACAACAGAGGATGAGATGGTTGGATGGCCTCACACTCGATGGACATGAGTTTGAGTAAGCTCCTGGGGTTAGTGATGGACAAGGAACCCTGTTGTGCTGCAGTCCATGGGGTCTCAAAGAGTTGGACATGACTGAGTGACTGAACTGAACTGAAGCCAACATGCAGGGCCTCATTTATATTCATATTATTTTCCTTCTCAGAATTATCACATGTATTTGAGGGGAAAATTCAGAAAAGAAATTTTCAAAAGACAGTATTTGGTAATAAAAAATTAATATCCATTAAATAGGATAAGAAAAAAATCTGACAAAATGTAGTGATATCATTTATATGTTCACCAATTGCATATATAGTAAGCATTAAAAATGTGTGCCATAATTTTTTTAAGTAACTTCTAATACTTTTTGGGTTCAGTTGATTTCTGAGTATGAACTTCACATTATTTTGATGAAAAGTGATATTTTTTCATTAAATGTTTATAGGCATGTTCCATAATAATTTTACACAGGGAAATAAACAACCATAATAGTTCTTGTATCTTTATAAAAAGAGCAAAAAAGGGAAAGAATATTTTATATTTTCTAATAATACTGTGGCTCTGGCTTAGTATTTAATTTTTCCAGGAGTGTGTGTTTGCATATTAAATACTTGTCACAAGACATATATTTCCTAAATCATGAAAACATACATGCTTAGAATGAAAATATACATGGAGAAAAGAGACACAAGTTTTTTGGTTTGCACCCCAGGTGATTCGATTTTATTTCAGCAGAAATTATAGAGAAAGTGTAAGAATGGTGATAAATATCAGAGTACAGAATGTCACCATGATGTTATCTGGCTTGAAAAAACAGAGCAATACACTTCAGTATCATTTGACAAGAAAACATTCAAGAATGTTTCATCTCTTGATTCCATTCAGACTAAAAGTAGATTCAAACCAATTATGAAAAACATCATCTAGTGTAATACAAGGAATTATTATATCCATGGTGGATCCAATGGATTTATTACATCCATTGTGGATCCAATGGATATGTTATATTCATTGTGATAGACATGAGATTTCTGAATGTTTACAAATTCAACAAAAGGTTATCAACCCCCCCCCCCCCCGAGTCTTCTTTCAGAACACTGATATTGCCTGAGTGTGGACTGCAAGTGGCCAGAGACGTTCTACTCAGTGTGACTGTAGTGCCTATTCCTTTTAATTTGCTCTTCCACTGTGAGTTGTTCAGACTGGACTTCCACTCTGGGAAATGGAGGCTTGGCTGTAAATTCACAGCTTGGAGCATCAAAATCTGTGTCTCTGTTGACGTGTGCTGCTCCTATTGTTTGCCCATGCCAATGTTTAATGTCCTTCCCCAATTCTCTTAAATACAAACATGGCATATTTTTAATATGATCTACGGAATCTATTAAATTATGCTTAAAAATGTTCTCATTCCTTTTGGAAAAAGCAGCAATTTTCACAGTGTTCGAAAAGAAGAAGTGTAGGTTTTTATTATTTGAGTGGTTTTCTTTGATGTTTAAAGCATTTATCTCAGAAGAGGGCATTGAACTTTTCCCGTCACTGAGGCCTGACCTGGAGACACACTGCACAGGACTGCCTGCAGTCGCTCTGTCAGTCTGTCTATCTAGAGTCATAGCCAGCATGTTTCTTGAGTAAGTCTTTTCAGATTCAAATATACCAAGTAACTCCGGGAGTTTAGAAGCATTTTCTAAGTTTTCAATTTGATGTTCATTTGCAGTGCAGCAGGCTTCACTCAACAGTGGCAATAGATTAGGAAATTCTGAAATAGATGTCTTCTGCCTGCAATTATTCAGATATGACACTGCCACATAATTGTTATTATTATTCTTATTCAAATGCTCTTTATGATTTTCTGATACCACCTCATCATCAGCGTTAGTAACCTGTAGAATTTCTGCACCATCGGGTTCCTTAGCTTTTTCATTTTTCTCTTTCTCAGCACTCTGCGCAACCGCATTATTGTTGTCATTAAGATCCGTTTCACTTTTCCTCTTATTCTTTGTATCTTCGGCCTCATTCACCTTATCTTGTACATCCTTATTTCCTTCCTTCTTCTCTTTTCTTGCTTCATATGCTTCCATTTCTTTGATTCCTGTAATATCTTCTTTCTGACACATGTGGATGGATTGAAGGCATGGCTGCAGGAAAGAAATGTTATCTTGTTCTTGTCCTTTACTTTCCACAGTTTTCATGTGTTGTATCAGTGATCCACTTTTAAATCCAGCAGATGTAGGGGTTGTCATTTCCGGTGGCCATTTAGGTTTACTCATTTTGAGCTCTTCCTCAAGGGAAGAGCTTTTCTTAGGTATCTCCCTGGAAGGAGGCCAAATGATTTTTAATTTCCCCCTCTTTCCACATTTTTTCAAGTCATCCCTTTGCCCTTCACTCTTACCAGCATCTAAATGCTTATTAAGTTCTCCAAGCATGGGGGTATTTTCCACATTGTTTTTACACATATTTGATTCTTCATTAGGAGTAAAGTCAACTGAGCTGCTTTGATTTTTGCAATTCCATCGATCTTTATGCTGTTTGTGTCCAAAACCTTCATCATAATTTCCTTTTGATTTGAAAAGTTGTTTAAAATGAGGTTTACAATATATTTGTCCACGAAGTGAGGCATAATTTCCCAAACTGTCAAAAAAAAAAAAAACATTTTTAAACATTTTATATATACACTTCAAATTCATACAACATTAGGGAATTGATTATTTTGAACAATGAATCAGAGATTGAGTACAATTAACTTACTGGCAATAGGAACGTGCCTATTAATTGAACATTCCTGTTAGATAATATTCACCACTAATGCCCTCTATCATACTTGTCTTGCAGTAGTCAGAATTTCATGCTGTATGTCAGATACTGCTACAAAAGGTGCTATAATGTAATGCATATGTAGTTATAGATGATGTAAAATGGTAGGACTAAATCTTTGCTAACTCAGAGAATTGTGAGGGGCTGCAGTTTTCAACAAATCCTGAATAGCATACAAAAATTAACTATTTGAACTTCCTAGTTAACTGGGTTTTGAATGAATGAATTGGAAAGCTTGTCTATGCAATTTTTTATCTTGTCTCTTTGGAAATACTAACAAATAGAAATGCCTGTTAAAATTAACATCAAACTTAGTCAAAGGCAGCAGCATCATTTTTTAATATTTCTGAATCACTACATAAAAATGGAGAGAAAAACTAAAAACCCAAGGATAAAATTACAACAAAACTAAGTGACAAGGTATCCTCATCAACCTCAAAATACAAGGAGGGAAGGACAAACCAACATCAGCTACAAGATTAGCATAATAGTAGCATGTGTGTGGATGACAACAGAGGGAGAAAGGAAGGTGTCTGATGGACCTGAAAATATGAGACTACAAAATAGTCAATCAATAGTTCCTGGAAAATATCACATGCCAATCGGAGAGCAGCAGCTCAAACTGGGAGAGGTTTTGGCATTTCAATAGCCAGTGAGAGTGCAAAAGTCCTGTGGCAGGAAAGTCTGAAGAGGCTGGAGAAATTAAACTCAAAACTGACCCACTGGGATCCTTTAGATCCTACACTGTGAAAAACAAATATGGGAGTGGAATCAAAAGTGAGGTGAACAATGATGACAGAAATCAAAAGGTCCCAGTCAACATGAAGGAGAGAATCCAAGACAGGAAACCCCAGGAATATCAAGGCACCATAGTTTTTTGAACAGTATAAGAAAATTAGAAAAGGTAGCCCTGTGAAGTTGGGAAAACCATCCTGAATTTTGCTTCCTTCCAAGATTTGCGTAAATTAACTCCATATAAAAACAAGCAACAGCAAAGTAGCAAGGCAAACAGTATATAAAATTATTATAAGAAGTGAAAGAATAAGGAGCACTATCATTGTAGGCAACAAAAACATGGTAGAAAAACATGTTCTTGAAACATCAAACTTTTAACCTACTATTTCAAAATGAACTAAAAGACATTAAGAAAATGATAAAAGACCCAAAAGAACAGCATGAATTGTAATTAGAAAAAGCAATAAAGAAGGTGTCAGGTATCAAGAAGAAAACAGTAATGAAAGGAAAAGTCAAACATGTCAGCAATAAAAACCAAACTAAAAGAAAAACAAGAGCAAATTAATAGGAAACATCTTAAGAAAAATATGGCTTTCCTGGTGGCTCAGATGGTAAGTAATCTGCCTTCAATGTGGGAGACCTGGTTTCAGTCCTTGGGTTGGAAAGATCCCTTGGAGAAGGGAATGGCAACCCACTCCAGTATTCCTGTCTGGAGGATTCCATGGACAGAGGGGCCAGGTGGGCTACAGCTCATGGGGTTGCAGAGAGTCAGACACGACTGAGAGACTAACACTTTCACTAAAGAAAAACAGGAAAATTAAAAGATAAAAAATTTAGAATCATAAATGAAAAATATATAATAGGAGTTCCTGAATAAGAAAATAAAATTATGCAACAAGTTAAATACTAAAAAGCTATAATTTAAAGAGCATTTCCCAATATAAAAAAGAGTGAAATTACATACTGAAAGATCACAAATTGTTATCAGTATGTAAAAACTAAAGGAATAAACTTCCCATGAGCCTTTTCTAAGGAATCTACTTGAAAAGAAGCTTGAGCAACCATAATGACTAAGGAAATCTCAACATAAGGATTGTGGTTTAGATTAAATACATTGTTATATATAAACTGAGATTAAATGAGGGCACAAAGGGAGGTACTATTACATGTAACAGCTACATATGATGACACCAAAGACTCAGTACACTATTTTAAAAAGTGGGGTATGAGTGATCAGCGGAGCAAATACAATTTTTAATGCTTTGATAATCAAATTAGTGGTGCTGATACTTTTGTTTTTCTAAAATTGTTGTTCAAATGAATATGGGATAGTCTAACTCTGTTATCTCCTTTGTCTTGAGAACTAGAAGCCCTGAAGTAGAAGAAGATACATCTGTAACAGAGAAGAGGCTAAGCAAAAACTATGAAATTGTGAATTCAATTTGGAAACATCACATGAATTCCTATTTTTTTTCTGTATATGTAAATATTTACTAGATCTTAACACTAAAAAGCTTAGAAATAGTGATCAACTCTGTAGAAAGAGTATCAAGATTATAGTCTTGAAATATTTTACATTTCTCACTAGAAGAAACCAAGGCTTAGAGAAATGACTGATTCTGCATCTGGGCCAGTAAATGTATAAGATGAAAATGGGACATCCAGACCTATCAGATAAAGAGGAAGTTATCACAGACAACTTGGGTTCTGTCAAAAGGACTCAGGAGACAACTTGAAGTAGCTTCCACTGGCCAGGTATAGAATAACTGGAGTTTCAGTAATGATGATAATTGTTTGTGTAAACATGTGTAAATCTGTAAGTTTATAAAGACATTAAAATATCTTAAAAGTGGTTATCTCTAGGAGATAAGAAACTATTATATTAAATTGCTAAATAAAAATTGATACATTGACAAAACTGATGAATAAAGGAAAAGAATTATGGACTTATTCTGCCTTTTTTAAAATTAACTTTATCACTGTGTAAACAAATACCAAATACAGGGAAGCATCTCCTGTGAAAGTATTCTAATAATAAAAAATAAAGAACAAAATTTGAGTATCAGGATTTTGCAGACATCATTGAACGGATATAGGTATTACAAGCTTCAATATCTGCTATGTCACAAAATGAGAGAAAAGCTGACATAATGTGTTAAGTATACTCTTGTCAATACTCCCTATGTTCTTCCAAAAGGAATCAAATCTTATTTTAAACTTGAATTAATCTAGAACCTGGATTCAGCTGACAGTTTTTGAAAATACAGAGGATAAAGGAGCATATGAACTGCAGTATGAGTGTATAATCAGCAATTCCAGGCTGTGCAAAACTCCACAGGTCAAATGTCCTGGGTCTTTCACAAGTAAACAGTATGGAATGAAAGGAATGGATGGAAAGCCTATAGATTATTTTTAAAAAAGAAAGGCTTGAGAGTGTTTTTAAAAAAGGATAAAACCAGAGTACAGAATTTAAGAAAGCACATTTGGGTAAATAAAACTATAAAATGCAAGGAAACAATTACTATAAAGGATGATATTTACTCACAGGCAAGAGACTGGTTAGGTTTGCATAGGGCAAAGGGAGGAAGGAGCTTCTGGAATGGCTAACAATGCTGTATTTCTTGATCTTGATAGTGTTTATGAAGTGTTCACTTTATAATTTAGTGAGCCACGTATTTGCTTTGCTTGGTTTTCTGTATCTGTGGGTGTTATATGTGCTGTACTGTGTTTAATTGCTCAGTTGTGTCTGATTCTTTCTGACCCCAAGAACGGTAGCCTACTAGGTAACCCTACTCCATGGGGATTCCCCAGGCAAGAATAGTGGAGTGGGTTGCCATGCCTTCTCCAGGGGATCTTCCTGACCAAGGGACTGAACCCAGGTCTCCCGTGTTGCAGACAGTCTTTACCATCTGAGCCAGCAGGGAAGCCTGGGTTTTATATAATGCTTTTTAAAAATAGCAGTCATTGAATAAATATTTTTGAGTCCTTATTGTATATTTGGGTTTACTTGGTATTGACAAGATAAACATTAACACATTTCCTACAGCCAGGGAAAATTACACTAGACTGTGTTAGAATGGGGCAAGCACAGGAGATGCTGTGATCCATATACAGGGGTAAAAGCAGGTCACTTCAAAGACATAAAGTCTCAGTTGAGGTCTGAGGAATGATCTGGGGGTGAGGCATGGGAAAACTCCTCCAAGGAGCAGCAACAACATTTGGAATCAGCTAGATGTGAAAGAAAAAAATGACTTTGAGGAACTGAAATTCAGTCTTCATGAAAAGCAACAGGCAACAGGAGGAAGGGGTGTTGGGAGATGAGAAGGGACAAGATATTGAATTGCTTTTTAATTCATATTTATATGTTAATTTTGGGAATAGAGGAAGCCATTATATGTTTAAAACTGGGAAGTGATCCCAGATTTGCATTTTTAGCAAGATCATTTTTCTTACTCAGTGGAGCATGGCATTGGGAGAGGTTGGTGGTGGTGAGAGTTATTTCTCTTATCTATGTGATCTTCATGCTTGGACTAAAGGGCCCCTTCTGAATTTTATTAAGAAAGCAAAACATCAAAAGGAAAAAGGTAACAGCCATTCCGAGCAACATAGAAAATGACCACATTTCCATTTGTTGTTTTAACTGATGGAAACAGGATTTGGAAAAACCGACATCTTTGTAGAGACATGATGTTAGAAGTATACTGCAAGCTCTTTGAATAGTTGTGCCCCAGGCCACAAAACAGTTTTACCTCAGTTTACTGTTGCAATGGTGGCAGCGGAAACAGGATTTATGAAAACTCTGCCTGTCTGCTACTAGGCACTCCATTGGATAAACTGTCTTTCGACAAAGTATACATATTTCCTTGTCTTGGAGTTGCAGTTTCTAAAAATAAAAATGTATAAGAGCTTATGTAATACTGTTTTCAGTCACATTGTAAAAGCAAAACAAACAGCAACAGCATATTAACTGGCCATGCAGTTAGTATAGAAAGCTCTGACACTACTGGTCTCGATGTTCCTCCTCTGGATGTAGGGCATCCACCATTAGGCTTAAGGTTCTGGTACAATCAGCCTTATTCTGGTTTATCTACTATTTATACATGGTACAAGTTAATTTTTATTATTTTAGGAAATATACATGAGTAAAATGTGTTCACTAACTTTAACACACTGAAAAGGATATATAGGAAAATCGGCCATGAGGAGACCTCCTGAGACCACTTGTCATTCTAAATGACTGAACTTTCTATGTATATAAACGTTTATACCTAACTTGGTCTAAAGTTTTAGTCTTTAAAGTATTCGATAGAGATTTTTCTAAAATATATCCATATATTTTTTCAGCTGATATTTTATTTGTTTAGGTATTTTCTTGATGACTTAGTGTTGGCTCTGTGACACCAATTCGTAACAATCAGACAAGACTTCTAAATACACTGAACTATTCAGGGCTATTTGTCCTCAGTCTAAATAGCTTAAGATTTCAGGGCTTTGGGGATTCTTATCTCTGCCTCTTATGATTTCCCTACCTCTACCAAAGTTACATGTGAATGCCAGTTCCTATGAGTAATAGTAGTTATATTATCAAGTGTTTGCATAGTTATCTTACCAGTGTTTGCACAGTGGTTCAAAACTGACACTACTTTTGCCAGAGTATTGTTTTGAGTCTCACAACTATTCTGTAAGAATAAGCTAGTGTAGTAGTTTTATATATGAGCATATATGTGCACTGCTCTTTATATAAATAAATATTATATACACACACTTTAATGTTTTGATGTTCAATTTGGGCTACTAAGAAATCTCCTTTATTTATTTTGTTCCTAATAGGAGACACACTCCTATATTTAACGCCAATTTCCTTGTATTTTTTATGTCTTCAGTTAACAGAAACTCAGCATTTGAAATTAGACAGCTTTGCTTAATTATGCCAGAAGCCAGTACATTAAGAAATCATATTGACCTGATAAAATAGACACATATGTTGCAAATATGATAAGGGCAGAATTATTAGTTTCAGCACTTTTTATTTTTAGGCTTGCTATTTCTTTCAATCTATCTAAAATAATGGGCTACATTAATTATGTCAAATCTTCTTATTGTGAAGCCTCATTAATTGTAAAAAGGAGGAAAATATAAAGAAATGAGCTGTTCTCTGATGTTAAAAAATCTGTACTAAGTTCAAGTGTTTTAAATCTCTTCTTCCAAATATAATTATATTTTAAAATTATTGTCCATGTTTATCTGTGAATGAGACCAATTGAGCTATAATTTGGGGTTTAAGAAAGGCAAAAGAAAATCAGTTATAGGGGAAAAAATAGCAGTGGCATTAGAGAGCCAATTCCATCCAACTCAACAACAATAATTAAATATACTTTTGTCAGAGATCTCAATCAATGAAAATCTTTAAAGCACATATGCAGAGTGTAAATTGTTTCTTGGATTATTACCAGGTTGTATTGAATGCAAACTCAAACACCACTTAAGTCTGGCAGTTAAAATTCTATCAATAATAGGTCAAGAAATATTATCTCATATTGTCTTTAACATGTGTATAAAATAATATTTTAATAAGAAATACACATAATGTACTGCTGCTGCTGATAAGTCGCTTCAGTCTGTCCGACTCTGTGCGACCCCAGAGATGGCAGCCCACCAGGCTCCCCACTCTGGGATTCTCCAGGCTAGAACACGGGAGTGGATTGCCATTTCCTTCTCCAATGCATGAAAGTGAAAAGTGAAAGTGAAGGCGCTCAGTCGTGTCCAACCCTCAGCGACCCCATGGACTGCAGCCTACCAGGCTCTTCCATCGATGGGATTTTCCAGGCAAGAGTACTGGAGTGGGGTGCCATTGCTTTCTCCGCATAATGTACGAATGGTATACAATAATTAATAAATATATAATTCCATATAATAATGAATGCTATCACAATAGCAATTATTATTATACCTGCTGCTTTATCTAAAGCCTTATTTACCTTGACACACATAGGTCTCAATAACCTATATAGTAGTGTTTGTTACTCTCACACAGGGCTGGTGAATCATATTAAATGCTTTTGTAAAGAGAAAGTAGTAAAAGCAAGCATAGTAAAGGGAAGGATAGCAACAACCAGGGAAAGGTGTTAGTTTTACGTTATGTTGTTTAGTTCTTTCCATGTACTCTTTTAATTGCAACTCGTCTTAGTTCTGTGCCTTTAAAGGGTTAATCTTACTTCACTCTTTGCAAGGTCATTTACCACGTATAAATGCAGATTCCTCTTGGAAGGTGGTTTCCATCTCAGTTGCAGAAGCATCTGAGGTTGTACATCCCAAGTTTTTAATAACTCTTTCACTCTCCTGCCAAGTCTGTTGAAAATTCCTCCTGAGTTCTTTAGGTGAATCAGAAACATCTAAAATGTGGCCAGCGATGACATCCTCATAGGTGGGTGGGGCGTGCTTGAAGTCAAAGCGAGATCTGCCAGCTTCTGAACCATGTGACGAAGAGACCGTCGTCTTCGACCCTACAACCTGACTCTCAAATGCATCCAGACCTGAGAAATGTTCACTGAGAGACCTTGTTTCAGAGCGTATGCTGGGCAGCTTAACAGGCATCATTTTTTGTCGCTCTCTAGGACGACTGTGAGAAAAACCCGTAAAGCTAGTGCTTTCTGAAGATGTCAATCCAAATTCCTCCTTAAATGAACGGCTTTCTTGCTTTATATTACGATTTGCTTCTCCATTTACATAAACTCTTCTATTTGACGGTGTGTCAAAACGTAGGCCATCCTCAAATCCCCTGAACCATCTGTTTATTTCATTTTCATGGTCACTCACGAAATTTTCAGCCATTTCAACAGTCCTGTTGGCTGCTTCGTATCTCTGCGCGTGCTCTGACAGGCGAGGGCCTTCGACTTTGCGGATGATTTCCACGGCGTCAAAACTCTCAGTATCTGGCACTATGTCTTTAGCGGAATTTACTCCATCTTTGTGAATGTAAGTCGACCTTTTCTCTACTTTCCTTACTTCCTCTTGAGCTTCCATGGATTCTTTGAAAGAACCACTATCAGCATGATTGACAGTTATAGGTATTGTGATTGTAGGTGGAGAGTCCCTACCACGAGCCTCTATCTTAATTTGACGGCGCAGTGTTGCAGGAGACGTGATAATCTCAGACCTCTTCTCCACAATGGGAACCGGGGTTATCGACGAACATGGGTTGATCCCTCTGGATAACTTTGCAGTGGTGTCTTTGAGTTTCACAAGTTGTTCAGAACGACTCTTGGGTGGCGAAGGGGAGGTACTTGCTCTGAGGATTCTAGTTGGTTGTGACGGTCTTGGTGATGGTTCAGCAAAACTGTCCTTTTTAGGGGACTGGGAAAGCTCATCCTTAGGAGAGGTTTGTGTTCGCCGGGCGGTAGACTCGATCGTTATGAAAGTTGGTGATGGTGGGCGTGTTTTTAAAGATGGAGGAGGAACCTTGGCATCCTCTAGTTTAATTTCCTGATGGGTTTTCACTTGATGATGAGCAGTAGTTTCTTGATGAGTTGCTACTTGGTGGTGCTCTGCTTTTTCCACAATTGTATTTTCTTTCTGCTGGGTATTTTTATTATAACTGACATTAGCATTAGACACTTTAGATAATGTTTCATTAAGACTGGTAGCTTTATTTCTCTGCTTTCCTGCTTTAGATGATATCATGGCCGTTTGAATTGTATTTTCACAGGACACAAGCATATCCTCTGCCTGAGTCTTAATCTGTGTTATTTCTTCTTTGATTTTTTCTATGTTATTCTCCATAGCAATGCGAACTCCATATTCTCTTTTTTCTTCACTTAATAGCCATACTGGAATAATATTTAACAGCATCTGAAATGTCTTAAGGCCGTTTTTATCTGGCTCTGCTTCAAACTCTTTTACCCTAGACAGAATCTGTTGTAGTTCTTCACGTTGTCTCAAGAATTCCAATACATTTATAGCACGTTTTCCATCATCCTGCTGGGATTCTTTCGCAGAGGAAAATAAAGATTTGTCCTGTGTAATCTCTTGCTTTGACTCTTTAGTATTAGAAAAGACTTGTTTCTGTTGTATGCCCTTGATGCCAAGAAATTTTTCTTCCTGAAGATTATTATTTGGCTGGGGCAATTTTTTATGTTCAACTTGACTTTCAAAAGACTGTATATGTGTTTGCTGAAAATTCTGAGTCTGAGAATCAAGATGTGCCTCAGCAACCTTTTGTTCGACTACCTTCTGAGCTGATTTATTCAAATGTTCTTGTTTTGCTTCAACTATTAGACTTTCTTTCTTTGGACCAATCATCGGTGGTCCCTGAATTGTTTCTTCACTTCCTAGAGGTTTCCCACTCTCAGATTCTCTAAATTCTCTTTGCTTCTCATGAACTATTTTGAGCTTACTTTCATGGCTTTTCCCTGGGATTTCTGTAGGTAACTGTATTGTTGCTCTCTTTTCCTTCGCAGGTAATTGATAATATTTTTCAGTCACTGATTGCTTATTGCTACTACCTTCAGTCCTTGCTTCTGTTCTCTCGGTTTCCTGGTACTGTTGTTTGGTAATGGTTTGAATATCAACTTCAGATCGCTTTTTATGACTTTCATAGCTGTGGTTTGTTTCATTTAACTTATGATCTAGAATTGGAACCTTGATGGTTTTAACTTTGAAACTGGGGGAAACTGGTTTGCTTTTGGGCAAGTGCAATTGCTCCAGATGCTTCTGTTGTGTTTGCTGGATCCTACATTCTTGCTGACTGTGTTTAATTTCACAAGCTGATTTAGATTGGATCATATCCTTTGAGCTTTGCAAAACTTCCTTTTTCATGGTATCTTCGCCTTCCAAGGTTGCTGGAACATGTTGGAGCCTCTTGGCAGAGAATGTCACTGCCGGTGTTGTGGAAAGCTGGTTATCTGTACAGACCCCTAGTTCTTCAGAAAGACTTTGAGAGACTGGGTTTGTTTGGACCACAGTGACCTCTGAATCCATTCCAGTTAGGGGGACCTCCTCCTTTGTATTTTGTAACAGCACTTCCTTTTTCAGCTCTGATATGTTTTGATTTTGGCTCTCTGTTCTAACTATGTTGTAGCCCGAACTCCCCTGTCTCTGGTTTTCAAGCTCTTCTCTTTGTTGTCTGTATTTTTCTTCAGCAATCATTAAAGGTGTTTTAAATTTTCTCATATAAGGTTTTGGACTTTGCTGCCCTGAACCTGCTGGAAATGAATGAGATTTTATGAGAGGTGCTACAGGTATTTTCTTGGCTGGTGAACTTTCTGGAACTGCCTGTGAGAAAGCCCTTGTAGAGTCCATAGATAGTTGTTTTCTTTTATCAAGACTTTTGCTAGATATGTTCTGCTTTGTCTCTATGTGTTCACTGCTAGTTGCCGTTATTACTCTTTTCTGATCCATTGAGGGAGTCATTTTACATTCTGTATCTGGCAGAGAATTTTCCAAATCAACTTTTGGGGAACTGTTATTCTTTATATCTTCTATCTGCTTGGGAAACTTGGGTTTGGGGAGTGTGGGAGGTGGCAAACGTCCTCCAGATTTTCCTGTTATGATTTTAGCCTGAGAGCCTGAGGCTTCTTCTTGGGAGTATTGTATGAATGTTCCATTATGCTTTTCTTGAACGGAAGAGGAAAGGAGATGTGCTGGTTTTAGAGCTGGAGCTGGAGGAGGAGGGGGCGGTGGTGGAAACATGGATAGACATTCTCTCTCAAATTTCTCATCTTCTGGTGGTGGAGGAAGAGGGAGGCCAGGAAAACTTTCAAATTCAGCCTGTATCTTCTCAGTGGACAGTGAAGGAGGAAACACATTTTTTTCAGGCAACATCATTAAAGGAGGTGGAGGAGGAAGAGGAAATTCAATTTCAGATGATGCATTGGAAGGTAGAGGAGGGGGTGGAGATGGAGGTGGAAGAGGGAACTCATTTTCCTTTGCATTATTTTCAGGGTTAAATTTGATTGGATTAAAGGACATTTCCATTGCCATTTTTAAATCTTTGGTGGTATTTGTCTTCATTAGAAAGTCCTGGCTCTTCAGATGAATATCAGTCTGCTTTCTGTCAGTTGCCTTAAGTTGATTGTGGCTTTTTTGGGAGACTTTTGCTTCTGTTACATTTGACATGTCTTGATTCACAGGCAAAGTCTGCCACCTTGGTTGAGGGGTCACATTCTTTTTCATTATATCTTTATTAGAATATTGCTTTTCTTGCTTTAACAGAGTCTGCTTCTGAAAGTCCTCTGAAACCTCACGTGTTTCTCCAACCATCTTGTAGACTGGAGCCTGGGTTAAACCAGGCCTAGAGCTTTGTGTATCTGTTGATGTTTTAGTGTTTTGGGGATTTTTAGGACACTTGACAGGGAAAGCCTCAATCTGCTGGTGGTCATTCCACAGTTGGCAAGTTTCAGTCTGTTTCTTTCCAATTGTTTTATCAATAGATTGCAAAAAGACAGCCTCCTTCTTCTGTGCTCTCGCTGTCTCTGCTTCCTTGGTTTTTCGATGTTCCCTAACTGACAGGGTTGAAGTCAACTGTCTGCTTACATGTTCATCCCTAAGATGTTGCTCTGTCGTGTTATCAGTCCAGATACCCACTTGGTGTGAATTAGATAGTTTTCTAAGGTTTTTCTCAAGAGCATCATTGTTTTGTTCTCGATCTATGATGATCTTTATAGGGCCTTTGGGGGCTTTTGGAAGATTAACCTCAGTTCTTTCTTCCATTAAATCTCCATGACAAGATTTGTTGATAGTTTGATTGAGAATGTCTCCTCCCTCCTGCCACCTGGCTGCTGGCTCAAAGGGTCCTGGTCTTGGCTGAAGAATGCTTTCCTTGTCCCTCTGGACAGCCACCTGATGAATCCCTCTTTTCTGCTCTTCTTTGGATCCTGCCAGCACAGTGTGCCCATCGTCTTTGACTGCACTTTTATTTACCTCTTTGAAAGCTCTTTGTGTTTCTTTTAGATTCCTTAATGATGCCTCAAGGTCATCTAGGATAAGCTCCTTTTTCAGTATTTCTGTCCTTGTATGTGCAGTCTTTTCAAGGCATTCAATAGCTTTCTCAATATCCCCAGGGATGACATCAGGCTGTCTAGAGTCTTTCCATTTTTGACTTGATTCCTTAAGTGACTTGAGGGAGGTCAGCCTGTCACCTTTTAAAATTTCTTCTGTTTTAGCCACTGTTTTCTGACTTACGGCCTGGCTGAGGGAGTTTAGGGTTGACTTCACATCACCTTTAATAATTTCTTCTTTGGGTAACTTACAAGATGTATTCTGAGGCTCTGTCAGAAAAACCTTAACTGTGTTATGCACATCTCCTGGGATGATGTCAGTTTCATTAACAGTACGTTCAACCTGAGATTGCCTTTTCTTTAATAACAGTTTTGTGCCTTCTACATCACCACCAATTATTTCTTCCTCTTTTTCTTGTTTCCTACCTGTTAGTATTTCATTTGAGCCTGTCTGGAGTTGTCTGAGATAATCCAAAGCTCCAGTTTCTATGCATGTTGTAAAAAACTGAACATTTCCTCTCTCAGAGGCATCAATTTTAGCCCTTTCAGATATTTTATTGTTCGATATGGAAGATAGCAAATTATGAATCGTACGTTTTACATCACCCCCTACTATTTCTTCACGCTTAATTGTGTCAGCAGCATTTTCATGGAGAAGACAATAGATGGTCATGTTAATATCGCCTCTCTCATCTTCCTGAATCAAAATACCTTTCTTTACAGATCTTTCCTCAGAGAACAGGTTTTTTATTGCTTGTTGGACATCACCACTCACTATCTCTTCTTTTTCAGCATGAAATTCTGTTGATCTGTTTAATAACTGAGTTTTGGTCAGATTAACATTTCCCTTCTCTTCTTCACTGACCAAGATCTCTCTTTTCTTACAGTCTCTTTTGGAAAGAAGGTTCACCATTATATTTCTGAGGTCAACCTTGATAATCTCCTCTTTCTGTATCTCAGGTGATGCTTGATTCATTAGCTTGTATTTTGCCATTCGAACATCTCCAACCTCATCAGCTTCAATGATGATTCCAGGAGCCTCGATAACTTTTTGAGAGTACAGTTCTCCTAAGGTTTCTTTAATGCTCTTGCCAATAATTTCCACCTTTTCTACCCTATTTTCAGTAAATCTGTGAAGGGGTGTGGTTTCAAAGAGCCATGTAGTTGTCTTGACGTCAGCAGAAGGGATTTCTTCCTTGGTGATTTTTGTGATGCTTTCATCTGCTTCCTTAATAGAATCCAAAGTTTGATTTTCAAAGAGCCATACTGCCTGCTTCACATCACCTTTCTGCACATCTTCCTGGGTGACTGTTTTGATATTTTCATATTCTGACCCTTCTCCTCTCAGTTCATCTAGAGTATGGGTCTCAAATAGCCACGTGGATGTTTTAACATTGCCCTTCTGTATTTCATTGACACTTACTGTTCTTACATAAGTATTCTTATCCACATTTTCAGACTCAAAGAATTGTTTACTTGCCCTTACATCCCCACCTTGAATACAGTTCACAGTGGGCACAATATCACATGATTCTTTTGCAATCTGATCCAGTGGCTGGGTTTCAAATTTGTATCTAACAGAACTAACATCTCCCTTCTGAATGTCTTCTTGTGTGACAGATTTAATCACATACACAGTCTGAGATTCATTAATTGAGTCTAATGGCTTTGTTTCAAAAAGCCACCTTGTCCCCCGTACATCTCCGTGAATTACCTCTTCTTTTTTAACTGTAGTCACTTCATGATAAAACCCTTCTCGATCTCGAATTGCATAGAGTGGCTGGGTTTCAAAGAGCATTCTATAGCTTTTTACGTCGCCCTTTATTACTTCTTCAGTAATTGTTTTCTTGGTGCTAATATAGTCCGATTCTTCTTTAATCTCATCTAAAGAAAAAGTCTCAAAAATAAAGCACCCCTTTCTTACATTTCCACCTTGTATGTCTGTCACTGTCTTAACTAATTCATCACCTTCTTGACTTTCTTTTATCATATCAATTGGTTGGTTTTCAAAGAGCCACCTACAATGTAAAACATTGCCTTTCTGAATATCTTCCGTCTTTAGGGTTTTGATCTTTCTCAAAACCTCCTCTGAACCAGCACTTATAGAATCTAAGGACTGACTTTCAAATTTATGCCGCATGCTGGAGACATCCCCAGCTTGGATATCCATTTCTATGGCTTTGATCTCCTTTCCTTCTTCTCCTTGTATGCTGTCCAGATTTTCTGTCTCAAAAAGGAAGCATGTTGTACGAACATCCCCACCATGGATTTCCTCTTGTTTCACAGTTTGCAATTTGACTGTTGCTTCAGAGTCATTTTTTATCGTATCAAGTGGCTGAGTTTCAAAGAGCCAGGTACAGGCTTTCACATCTCCCTTATGGATTTCTTTACTGCCAGTCATTAGTGAAACTTTTTCATAAAGAGATTCCATTGGCTGGGTTTCAAAAAGCCATCTACAGGTTTTGACATCCCCTTTAACAATATCAGTGACTTGTTCAGTTTTACTTTCTACATCTTCCATATTGCTGAATTGTTTAATTGAATCAAGTGGTTGGGTTTCAAATAGCCACTTAGCAGATTTTACATTCCCAGTCTGTATTTCTTGAGCAGATATTCCTCTAATTATCTGATATTTATGAATGCTTTCATCAAACTGATCAATGGGCCTTGTTTCAAAAAGCCACCTACAGCTTCTTACATCACCTCTTAGGATTTCTTCTTGCTGGACTGTCTTTACTTGATGGTATTTTCCAAGGTGATCTTGAATGGCATATAATGGTGTTGTTTCAAAGAGTGATTTATTTAGCTCTACAGCACCTCTTGCGACTCCTTCCACCTCTATTTTATGTGATGCATCAAATTTAATCAAGTTGTTTGACTCAAAGATATGTGTATAATTCCTTACATCTCCTCTGTCAACTTCTTCAAGTTTCACTGTTCGTATGTACTCTTTTTTATCTTCTCTAATCTCTTCCAGAGGTTGGGTTTCGAAAATCCATTTTTGGCGCCTGACATCCCCCTTTTCTTCTTCAGAAGCAGTAATTTTTTGAAGTTTTCCTACATCAGGGCTATCTTTTAAAGCCTCTATTGGAAGTGTTTCAAATAGTTGCTTAGTAGTTTGTACATCACCCCCTATTATCTCTTCAGACTTTAGATGGTCTGCATCAGGAACTTCTTTCAGTATATCTAATGGCTGTGTTTCAAACATCCAACACTTTTTAGAGACATCTGTACCTATTACTGTTTCCTTTTCAACGATGACTTCTTCTATCTCTTCTTTGATTTTCTCCAAAGGTTGAGTTTCAAACAACCACTTGGCCCTACTCACCCCACCTTTGACATTTTCTTCCATGGATATTCCTCTGATGACTTTAATTTCTGTTATATCTTTGTTAATTGTATCTAGGGGCTGTGTTTCAAACATCCAACGTGCTGTTCTCACATCCCCTTTTTCAACATCTTCTCTGTGAACAGTTTTAATTTCTAGCATTTGACCTGAGCCATCTCTAATAACATATAATGGTTGCGTTTCAAAACATTTTATGCTTCTCTTAACGTTCCCCTTAATTTCTTTGAGCTCAGATCTGAGTTGCAGTAGGTGCATCTCATCTACTGAGTGAAGTTGTCCAAGTTGATCCAGATGTTGAGTTTCAAACATGTATCTCACAGTCTTGACATCCCCCCCGGTTATGTCCTTTATGGCAGTTGCTATTGATTCTTCTTGACTTTGATGCAATTTATTCATCGAGTCTAATGGCTTTGTTTCAAACATCCACCGAGCTGTGTGGACATCTCCTCTGGCTAGCTCAGGAATTTTCTCAGCATGTTCCTCAGTGCCAGAAGAATGATCCCCCAGAGTATCGATGGGTTGGGTTTCAAACATCCATGTGGTATATTTCACGTCACCACCAGCGATGATTTCTTGATCAGCAATGCCCTTGGAGATGTTGTCTTCATCTGGAGAGCCATTGTTGATGGAATCTAATGGCTGATTCTCGAAGATCCATCTCATGGACTGCACTTCCCCCTTCAGAATTTCATCCCACTCCAAGTGTTCTCTTTCCGAGTTCAGACCTTTTTGAGAACTGTCGTTCGTATTTTCAAAAACATACCGGGCTTGTTGCACATCTGCTGAAACTGAGCTCCCCGCATTCATTTGACGAGAAACAATCTCAGAAACCTCACTGATATAATCTTTTTCTAAGTTTTTCCTTAACTCAGGATGGATGTGTTTATATAAACGGTTTAATTCATACAAGTTTCTTTGTTTGGAGTATAATTCTTTGGGGACTGGTGGTATTCTAGGAGGGTTGGGGAGTTCAGGGGACTGGGAAAATGCTGTCACGTCTACTGGAGGTTGAAGCATGTCGGGTGGGGGAGGAGGAAATTCTTCTGTCTTTTCCGAAGGAGTGGCATTAATTTGTGCCAGAGTTGAGGAAGCGGCACTGTGCTCACTGTATCTGGTGGCTGATGCTTCCTTCCTCTGGCTGGTTGAAGTGTAAGAAGTAGGAGAGGTACCCACAATTGATGATGGCTTTAAAGTCTCTTCAGATTCACTTTCAATCTTTAAGGGAGAGAAAACCAAATCTTATAAAGATGAGTATAGTGGTGGAGACTTTCTGGGCACTGCCTTTCACCTGCCCATACTACGATATCTCCCTTGGGAACAACAGGTGATAGACTCCATTTAGAGACCTACTTCAAAGCAACATTCAGTATATGTTACTATCTTTCCTATAATCCATTTACACTTTTTAGAATTATATTCCCTATTCAATACATCAGTAACTCAGTATTTTAACATTTACCCATAATCTTGACTGTCTTTCCTTCTTTACTTAATGTGTAATGCAGAGTAATCTAGAGGGAAACAATTAAAATCTTAAAGTACTTTTGAGGGTTGTTTTGTTTTCCTTGGAATTTTAAACACAACAGAGTAAGTAGATGACATTTAAAAACTGGCTTTATTACTTTATCTAATGTTAATTATTAAACTTAAGTGCATACATAATTTTTTATCCCCTAATTTGCTTCAGTGAGAAAAGTTTTAATTCTCTGTACTGCTTTTCTCATGTAGAAAAATATTCTTCTTCTGGAACAGAATAAGTACTGGTTCAGGATATTTTTTGCTATTGAAAAACCTCTTCATTCAATAATTCGAAAATGTTATGTGTTTACATGTGGTTTTATACTTAACATGTCTCTGTGCAGAGAAATTATCTTACCTTAATCTGCTTGGCTGGGGTCAGTTCTTTGTCAGAATAAAGGACCTTCTCCTGGACAGACTTTTCAAATTGTTCTTTTAAAAACTTAGTCGAAACCTTTGGAATCTCTTCATCTTCAGGTGTATCTATGACTAAAAAAGAACACCATGGATATTATGTAACTAATAAACATGATGTTTGAGAAGTCATTATAATACTATGGAAAACTCCTTATAACATAAGTTAAATAAAAGTATTGAGGATATAAGTCTATACGTATGGTACTACTTCATTAGGTAAGTTAGTAGATGTCAAAAATTTTTTGGAAGAAAAATGATGGGGGTTACTGGATGGAAAGTCATAAGTTATGAAGCTGTTATTTATTTTAATTGTATATATTTTCCAAATTTTCTACAAGCATGTTTTACTGTTGCACTCAAATAATAATAAAAGTTATAAAACAAGAAAAGAACAGCAGAAGAACAAGAAAGGATCTACTTCCTTAAGCAAAACTACCATAAAACCAAATTCAGATATAGTTAAGTAACATTTGGGTCACAGTTGGCTTAAATCTTCCCTTTTAGCACTTAGGAAGAGCAAAACTCATTCCCCTTTTACAGGCAAGACACTCTGTACCCATTTTATGCAGATCTGCACAGGTTTGCCTGGAATCTAATCTCATATCTGTAGGTTGGAGAATTAGACTTAAACATGCTTGAATCTATCATTAAAGTGAAGTGAAAGTGAAGTTGCTCAGTCGTGTTCGCCTCTTTGCAACCCCATGGACTGTAGCCCACCAGACTCCTCCGTCCCTGGGATTTTCCAGGCAAGATACTGGAGTGGGTTGCCATTTCCTTCTCCAGAAGATCTTCCCGACCCAGGGATTGAACCTGGGTCTCCCGCATTGTAGGCAGACGCTTTACTGTCTGAGACACCAGGGAAGATTATCATTGAAAGTAATGCAATCTAGATAACTTTTCTGTTCCCAAGGAGCTTGATAAACATCAAGTTTATTCTAGATCCCTAAGGCAAAAACAATTCAGAGGTGACTGGCTTATCACTTTCTAGGCTTTTTGGATACATCATAAAGTTGAAGGGCAATGAACTATTTTAGAAGCTTATTGCATCTCTTAGCATAGACAGAACCTAATTATATATAGAAATACTGCCCTGTCTCCATTAGAATCATGAGTAATAGTTACTAACTTTATTTAGTGGGAAGGCTTGTGCTTTGGAAGTCCTCTATTCAAACACAGAAGCATCAACAGTAAAAAGGTACCTTCAAATCAAATAATATCAGATTCTTACCTGTTTCTTGAACATATTGATGGAGCTGAGAAGCTTGATTTATTTCCTCAGTGTGCTTTTCAAGATGAGAGACCTGTGTTTAAAGATAATTTTAAGTAACTGTTTTTAAGAAATCAGTTATTTCAGGATTGTACGTGTATTCTACATTGCAGAGTGATTTTCATCCAAGACTTCAGTACACATAGAGAGATGCAAATTAAACACTGATCATTTGATTTAATGCATGAGCTCATGCTGTAACAGAACATATATGAATGGACATCTAAAGTACCCTTGTATTTTCAGGGTGCTCATTTTATATTTCAAAGACTTCAAAGTCGGGAAAGAGACACTGATGTGTATTGGTATTAAATACATAAAGGAATATAAAAACAATAGTTTATAACAAGATCAGAATGTCCACACAGTTCTGGAAACTGTGTGGAAAGTGTTTTTTCTAAGTAGTTACCATTTCTGTTCCAAGAACATCAATTTTGTGTGCTTCGGAAATTTCTGGTTCATTTCTTTCCATTTCCTGGCTGCATCTTGAAATGTCGACCTGGCTGCTACGGATTACCTCCTGAAAATGAATGAATGAATAGACATGCCTTAAGAAAATTCTGAAATTTTTAACTTTTATTTTATCAGTGCAATTTCAGTGAAAGAGACTTCTGAAAAAAATTGTTTCCTCAGCATATTGCTTTGCTTGACTGTTGTAACAAATGACCACAAACTTAGTATCTTACAGTTGTATAGGTCAGAAACACTGAATGGGTCTTGCTGGGTGTTAGCAGGTGTCATTCCTTTCTCTAGGCTCTAGGGGAGGATCCATTCTCTTGCCTCCAGCAGTTCTAGAGGCTGCCCACTTTCACTGGCTCATGGCCTCCTTCTTCTAGTTAAACTTTTTCTCTCTCTGCCATCTTGCTGATTTTCTCTTCTGATCCCCCTTTCACTTTTATGGACCCTTGTGATTACATTGGACTAATCCACAGAATCCAGGATTATCTCCCTGTCAAAAGGTTAGCTACTTAGCAGCTGTAATTCCATCTTCAACCTTAATTCTTCTTTGTCACATAACATATCCACAAATTCTGAGGATTAAGATACAGGTATCTTCAGGAGCCAGTATTCTGTTCACCACCCTTAGAAAGCAATGACTGTTAATGAGGCAACTCATATCCCATATGACAGAGATGAATCTCAAAAAGAAAGTGAAAATCCTTGATGAAAAAGAAATATATCAATATTGTTGTTTATAAGCCAGATTTTTCATGTTACAGAAAGACATTCCTGTGTTCAAGCTGACCTTCTGATTTGGTGGCAGATCTAGAGTCTAATTTAAGAGTATAACCATTACATAAAACCGATATAAACAGGCCGTATTATGCTAGCATATCTCCATCATCACACGTCAGGCTACTTTTGATTTTAGTTATGCCATTGCCTTCTCCAGTTAAGCTAGCATAGGTGATCCTGACTGAACTGGATGGTTGAAACTGCTGCTAACTTTGGTGATCCATCCCCGCTGTTACTATGGGATGGGATCTGATGCAAATATATGATTGATTGATTGATATGAAGCATTTGGCACACTGCTAAAAATCTTACCATCAAAAAATAGAATGTAGACAGATGACTCTCCAAGAACACATCTATTTGAACACCTTTGAAGTTGGGATTTCACTTTACTTGTGATAATTTACATGATTAGCAACTACTGTTTTTGATATGAGATTTCATTAATAAAAATGTTGTCTTACTAAAGAATAGTCAAGTGAGCAAAGGTGAATTATTATTATTAATCAAATAGAAGCACTAAAGGTTTTCTTTTTAAACATGGAGTTAAATAGTTTTAAGTGATTAAGTTCTAAACCTTTAAACCAAGAATAAGTTTATATTAAAGTTAATTCATGAGATCTTGACTTGTGATTTTTTTTTTCTTGCTAGTATACTTGCAGTGTTTGGCTTTTTCCCCCAAGTCTATTTGGTATATAGGGTCAAATTTAATAAAGTGGCAGTCATATATTTGCATATATATATATTTGCATATGTGTGTATGTATATATATATATATATATATATGGTTTAGTTGCTAAGTCATGTCCAACTCTTGTGACCCCTTAGACTGTAGCCTGAAAGGCTCCTCTCTCCATGGAATTTTCCAGGCCAGAATACTGGAGTGGGTTGCCATTTCCTTCTCCAGTGGATCTCCTGACCCAGGGCTCAAACTCTGGTCTCTTGCATTGCAGCTGGTCTCCTGCATTGCAGGCAGATTCTTTACCAACTGAGCCACCAGGGAAGTTGTATATACATATATATGTGTGTGTGTGTATATATATATACACACACACATATATAAAACATGACTTGATCTTATTATATTTCTCTGGGAAGGAGAATTAAGACAAAAAATTGATAACTTCTCAAAAGTCCTGCAGAGAATTGAAGCCAAAATCTAGGTTTGCACTTTAAAATGTAGATTATATTCCATCCAGTTCAGTCCAGTTCAGTCGCTCGGTCGTGTCCGACTCCTTGTGACCCCATGAATCACAGCATGCCAGGCCACCTTGTCCATCACCAACTCCCGGAGTTTACCCAGATATTTTTGGGTAAACCTAATATTTATACCTAATATTCCATTAGGTGTGTTAATTAACTAGATGGGAGGAATCCTTTCACAGTGTATAAGTATACCAATTATCACTGTGTATGCTTTAAATATCTTATAATTTTTTCAATTATACTTCAATAAAGGTATAACAATATCTGAAAAAGGCATTTGAAAAGGTACCTGAAAAAATTTAAATTATACCTCATGAAATTAAAGACCAGTGTAACATTTTCCTAAGCAGAATGTGCTTCCAGCTCTAGTCATTTATCATATGATATTTATTAACATGCTTGATGCATAGTTTATGCTAAGGAAAAGCTTACTTAATGAATGAATGAATAAAACAAAATAAAACTTCCATTAATAAATTAATTTCATTCAACCTTCTATTTGACTGAGAATGTCCTAGGACCGGGGGTTAGAACAATGAACAAATGTGTACTTTACTTTCTCAAGAGGGAGTATAGAAAATAAATAATCCATATTCTTTCAAGTTCAAATAATCATAATTCTATATAATAAGAAGTTGTGCATAATCAAGTTTTACTTAAGGTTGTTAATAACATTAGGCTGGAGGAAATAATAAAAGTATTATCTTTTATTGTCATCACCTAGATTTCCTAGGTGGTGCTAGTGGTAAGAAACCCACCTACCCAATTCAGGAGACCTAAGAACCTCGGGTTCAATCCCTGGGTCAGGAAGATCCCCTGGAGTGGGGCATGGCAACCCACACCAGTATTCTTGCCTGGAGAACAACCCCATGGAGAGAGGAGCCTGGCAGGCTGCAGTCCATGGGGTTGCAAAGAGTCAGACACAACTGAAGTGACTTAGCATGCACGGAGAGAATAATAACTGTTATTGAAGAACACAGAAAGGAATGCATGGGTTCAAATAACATTTCTTTGTGTAAAAACTGTTTGCACCTATGGCGGATCTTTCTATCTATCGACATATAATGGGGATATTCTATGGGTTTCTTTTGACGCACTGAGAAATAGAAAGTACTGATTAAACAGTGAAAGAGCAAAGGACATGGGAACTTGATTAGTGACAAGATCCTTACTGAAGGGCACTTTGATCATTACTACAGAATCACATCTCTGCCTAGAGGCGCATATGACAAGCTGTGGCCCAGAGACCCATTTATTTGACCCACTCAATGATTTTAAGGTTCTGAACTAGTTAACACCTATCAAAAAAATCAAGATTCCTGCTTATGTTTGAAAATTTGAAGATCTGGCAACACTGGATTCACATTCCAACAGGGCAGTGGCTTGCTGGACAAAGTAGTGGCCACCTGTCTTTGCTGGGACATATACTTTTCAGTTGGGCACTTTTCCTATCATTCGCTAATGTTTAATACCAAACCTGCCTGGAACCATAGAAATTTGAGTTTCTGATACTTGCTGCTAATTGTCAGGCTGAAAGAATAAAGTCCGTACGTTAACTTGGTGTGTTGAGAAAGATAAATGCAAAATGTTAGGAGTAGAAAAACAGTAAATAAATATATTTTGACACATTAAAAAAAAATTATTTTCTGGGGCAAACACTTTCTACCTAATGTGTATCTACTTGGTTTAAAACAATCCAGGCCTATCATCTCTAAATATATTTTCTTGTGGGAGATGACACAACATAAACACATAAACAGTACAAGGATACATAAATTTAGTTTAGAGTTATAAGCTTCTACTTCAGCACTTATGTGCTATTATGAAACAGAACTATAACTGTTACACTAGTTCGGTATGTTAGTGTCAAGGCATCAATTTTACTGCCCCCTGTTTTTTGTAATTTACATAAAGCCTGTCTTAAAATATTCCAAGATTTTGTTTCCATTATTTACTGTGTTTCATATTTTGTAAGTAGTGGAGTTGGATTTTAAATCTGACTTTCTTTCTTCCCAAGTGTTGGTGTCTATAGACTGAAGGATTAGATAAAAGGATGGATCGTCATAATGATCAGGAAGAAATCCAATTATGCAAATAAATGCAATAAAGAATTCTGGCCAGAACATCATACATAAATTCACATGAAAAATTCAAAAAATTGGTATTAATACTTTAAAAATTAAATTCAAGTATAGATTGGCTGCTAGAAGAAAAATACAATTTTGGGTTCATAGGTGGATTAACCAAAATCAGTAGTCACGCCCTCCTTTATACTAGGTATGTCATAAGTTACTATGGGTAACTTACTAAATCACACTTAACTTAAAAAAAAATCTCATTTATCCCTGAAAAGAAACATATGATATATATGCTCTAATTTTGGAATCTAGACAATATCAGGCAAAATAAAAAAAAGCTCTAATGTTTGCATAACTCATGCCAATCTGATATCAGCTCATAGATTATTCAAGTATATTACAAAGTTTCCATGGATGTACATTTCTCCAAAAGGGATTTCTCCAGCACAGAAAAGATTCTGCACTTCACCTACTTAATTTGCCATTGTTCTTATCACTGTAAGAAAAGGCATTGTACCTTTCCACTGATAAAAATGCAAACTCATGCTACCATAATGAGTAAGGGAAGAAAAAAGACAGTTTTTTATGATGACTCATTATTATTGTGACTCTTAGAAGTACATCCATTAAAATAAAGTGTGATGTAAGACTGGCAGAAGAATAGTTGATAACTGCCTCACTAAAGTGGAAAAAATAGCTCATTCTCAATGCTAGTAATTCAGCAATTTTACCCATCACTAAGTTCATTCTTAATAAAACCAGGAAGGGTTTGTACCATTGTCAAACAAGCGGAAATAATACCAAAAATGTGCTGTTTATGTTAACAAAAATGTCAGTTGATTCAAGACTTGAAAGAATAATCAGTTCTTTAAGTGATGAACATAAAAATTTGTGGTTAATATATTGTGTTTATCTAGATTTGGATATATTTGAATTCAAACGTTTTATTTTTGCCCTGAGTTTTCTCTCTTCACTTTTTAAAAAATTTACTTTAAAATTTTACAGCCTAAAATTTGATATCCCTATAGTTTGAGCTTCATGTTAGGGTTTTTCCTCATTCACTACACACTTTTGAGCCTTGGCTCAAAAATTGTATTTTCTTTGAAACCTTTCCTGACTTTTCTGTACAGAGTTACCTGTTCCTGCTTTTATTATCATATTCCTATATGGTCAGTATATATCTCTATTATCTGCCTATCACATTTCACAGTCATTATTTGATGATATGACATTATCCTTTAACTGAACTCATGCATCTTCAAATCTTGATGTTTATCTTCCTGGTAGAGAGTAGATCCTCCCCTCTAAATGTCAAGAAGTGAATGCATGGATAAAAATAACTTTTTTTTTTAGGAATGTGAAAACTTTATGATTTTATAAAAATCTAGTTTAAAAATTAAAGTTCTATAAAATCCTATGATTTTATTTTTTTAATATTTCAGTTGATAGTCTTTGATACTGAATATTTCATAATTGGTAGGCAGAGTTACTGAAGTTGATGCATATAGCAATAATATGTCAATCACTGACAAAGTATACTTAGCAGAGTTCTCCTGATAACATTACAAATGGTTGGAATGTTTACAGAAGAACATGGGCAGTGCTGTTATGCTATAAAGAGCAATTGAAATCATTAGAGGGAAGCCTGTATCAAGAAACCAAAAGATACACAAAGGCAGCAAACACATACAGAAAGTAAAGAACCTTTCAAAATAGGAAAATTTATTTTCAAATGTTCTTTTTATAAAAGATCTTATTGGTGATAAACTAACTTGTATGTTCTTTTTCTTTTGTAAATTGTTATTATTCATTGAGTTGGTAAATCAATGCATTATCAAGCATTATGTAAAAACAACAGTAGAATGCATTGGGCAGAGTTTCTATGACATCAACAAATTAAGTTGATATATTTGTGATGACAATAAAAGATAATATTTTATCCTTATTTTCACTATAAAGGGGAAAGAAGAGTCAAGGCAAATGTGAGTCGTGATCCTTGGTATAACTGTATATACTTGGAAGTGAAGACTCCAGCTTTACTTCATTTAGTACTAGTGCGGCCTGAAGCCGTGAATGCTCCCTGAAGCTGGTTGGACTATTGGATCCTAAGAGACTGATGATGCAAAACATTTGTAAAAAAAATTAAAGTAGCAACTTTTTCCTTTGAAATTACTGCATCTCTAAATGTGAGTGACCTCATATCACTTCACCTATATATTTATTTATTCTACCAACAGCTACTGAGCACCACCTATCTCTATAGCATTTTGCTAGGCATTATCAGTATTGTTTTAATAAAAGTTTTATCTACCAACCTATCTACATATCAATAATCTGTCAGTCTATCTCTATATCTATGCAATATATAAAAATATGTACATATATATCTAATGGAATAAAAATGGCTCAATCAACTTGAAATTCTCTTAAGATCTGTAGTATATAGACATGCACAAATTATGTAGGTTTGTTGTATAAGTCTCTGAGAGAATTGAATTCATACATTATTGAATTCATACTAATTCATACTTTAATTGAATGCTATCATTTAATTAATATCAACTATTTCCTGACTCAAGAGAATTATGCTTTGGTCACATCTAGCTATAAAGAACAAAACATCATTTTTAATAAAATATTTAATTTAAAAGTAGAAATATTTGACTTCAAAGAGAGGTTTCTGAATAAGTAATGCCAGCTTTCACTGCTAAAATTCTGTCCTCTTCTTTCCCCAAAGTGTTATTTATACAGTCATATCTCAGCATCTAAAATGCTAAAGATTCATAAAAAGAACTTTAAAAGATGTACTCTCAACTGAGCCAGCAAACATATTAGTTATATAAATAGCAATACTTATTTGACAAACTAAAAAAAACAGGATACATAAAACATTTGATTTTCAGTAAAAGACACATAGAAGTTTTATGTAGAAGTATAATATATATATTATATATTCACACACACACATATATACATGTATACAACATTTCAGTCTAACATAGAGGTAAGGCATCTTAAAACCAAAAGGGCATTTGGATATAAATAAACATAAAAGTACAATAAAAGAGGCTAAAACATGGAGTCTCAAGGAGTAGTGAAATTGCAAGTAAAAAGCTTGCAAAAAGAATGAAAATAAAGAAAAAAAAAACCAGCGGTAACATGTATATTATGTTAATACAAACCAAAATAGAGAAAAAGAAGAATTGTATCTTTTCATTACACAACTCCTCTTCACCAATATTCAGTTGATTTGTCAGTGAAAGCCCTGCCAATTCTACCTTTAATTATCTTTTGAGTCAGTGTCCCCTTTATTCTAGAATTTCTGACCCATTTAAGCCCTCATATATTTAATCTGCTATTTCAGTATTCTCCTAACTTACCTTCTCCAATCTAACTTTGACACCCTTTACATCAATCCTATACAGCTAGGAAGAACATTACTTAAATGCATATCTATTCTTCTTACTCCCTTGTTTCTTTCTTCAATGGTTTCTGATTGCCTTAGAATAAAATAAAAATTATATTTTTTTCTCTTATGCAGGATGCAGGCTTTGGCTACACTTCCAGCCCCATGACTCAATTATGTTTCACTATATTCATAAATATACTAATTTACCTGTGGCATAAGCTGTTTCTTTCACCTACAGTGTAATTCTACATTTATAAAAAAAAGTATTTTAAGTCTCAGTTGAAGCATTCTCCTCTCTCAGATTCCCCTCCTCAATTATCCCTCATCCAGAGTAAAGTTTATCACAACCTTTGTGTCCTAACACACCTCATTTATATTTTCTATCATAGACTCTACCATATTGCACTTGTAATCATTTGTTATGTGTCTGTCTCTCTGATAGAGAGAGCTTCTTGAGGGCAAAGTAATATCACACTCATCACTGAATCTTTTGTGCTTGACATATGGTGCATGCTAAATGATTATCAGCAGAATAACAAAATTACAAGGCACAGACTCTGGAATTAGCCTTCTTGAGTTTGGATCACATTTGCTCACTTTCTTTGGGCAAGTTACTTAGCTCTTCCATGAGTTCATTTCTTGTCCAAAAAAAGTGTGTGTGTGTGTGTGTGTGTGTGTGTGTGTGTGTGTAGGGGGCAGATGAAATAGTACCTATCTTGGAAAGTTACTGCAAGGAGAATCGGAGTAACATATGTGAAAACCTGGCTTATAAGTGCTACATTAATATTTGCTATCTTTGTTTAACAAATATTCATTGTATACTTACTCTGCATCAGCTATTTCCCCAGTAATTCAAGATACAGTAAATAAGGCAAAAGAAAAAAAAAAAAAGATTTAATGAAAGTAGATTGTCTCTGGTTATGTCAATATATTTTGCCATGAATTTTTTCATTATAGAAATGAGTCCAGACACAAAAGAAAAAACAAGTTTCAATATGTATATTCTTATTTCCACCAGAGAAGAAGTGGATTTGTGAGGTTTATTGAAAGGGAAGCAAAAAGGTGCCTGTGCATATCATAACCCTTCTAAATCATTCTGGCCCCCAGGACATGGAAATTTCTATAGAGGCATGGCCAGAGAGTAGCTTTCAGATCACCGATTTAGTTTTTCTCTGAACTGATATCCAATGAAGAGTCAGTTCACAGGGATTTGATCTACTATTATACAATTCTTTTTACACTTAACTCTTCATTAAAAGGTCCTGTTTTGTGCCTGTCATGTAAATAACAAATTGAATGTTAAGATTTATAATTTTCCCTCATAGCTCAGTTGGTAAAGAATGCCTGCAATGCAGGAGACCCGGGTTCAGTTCCTGGGTCAGGAAGACCCCCTGGAGAAGGAAACGGTGACCCATTCCAGTATTCTTGCCTGGAGAATCCCATGGACAGAGGAGCCTGGCGGGCTTCTGAGCTACTTCACTTTCACTTAGTCACTAAGTTGTGTCTGACTCTTACGACCCCATAGACTGCAGTCTGTAGACTGTAACTAGGCTCCTCCATCCATGGGATTTTCTAGGCAAGAACACTGGAGTGGGTTGACATTTCCTTCTCCAGGAGATCTTCCCAAGCCAGGGATTGAACCCAGGTCTCCCGCATTGTAGGCAGATGCTTTACTGTCTGAGCCACTAGGGAAGTTCAAAATATAGTGACTAAACCACCACATATATATGTATACTATCAGTCACAGCTCCCAGTGCCAAGCATCAGAGTCTAACTGATATAAATAGGAAAGGTACTTTGTTAAAGAAACAATTCACAGTAGAAGTGTATTTCACAGACCCTCCAGGAATAAGATTCCCGAAATATTCTTAGAGAATGAGACTTGGAGATTTTATAGCGAGAACCATGCTGAATAATGCTGCAGAACCTTCTGGTGAATCCACCCTTGCGGTTGACACTGGATACACCCACTGCCAAAGCCACTGACACTATATCACGAATATTGTTCTTACAGTGACTATTTCTTGAAACTTGATGCAGCTAATCTCCTGTTACCAGCCATCACCAAAACTGTTTCTGCATAGTTCTTGCTTTTCATGTCGTTTCTTCCTTATGCAAAGCTGGAATTGGAAGTGTCTGATTGGTGCAGTCTAGTTGACAAGCTTGAGTCCTAGATACCAGGAAGGCCAGGTGAGTGAGCGTATGGTATTTGCAGCTTCTGCTAGTGGAGACTGGTTCTGCCTCATGGGATGGTGAAGTCACCAGGGGTAGATGGAGGTGTAGATGTCCAAAAGAATGAAAATAGGACATTATCTCTCCTGCTGCTACTGCTAAGTCACTTCCTTTCACTCTCTCTCCTAAGTGTTATTTATCAACACTGCAGTCTTATTAATCAAACAGAAACCAGTTAAAAACACAAGAAAAGGGATGCCATTCAATGTAGAAAACACTATTCATGTCTTATGATGAAATTGATTCGGGCTTATTTCTTGATAATATATGTTCCATTTGACTTTACAAATTCCTTTGGGAGGACTGAGACAGTAAAATTTCTCTGCTAAAAGGATCATGAAGAGTTCCTGTTATACAAACCTGCCTCCTTCTTTCACCATCCCTCTGAGTCTTTATGGTCATCAGTCTTACTCACTGGAGGGATACATTTTAATTCCTTATATAAAAATCCAAGCAGAAGAAAGTGCAATAAAACAGATTTAGCTCTGATGTAAGCATTCCAAGATAATCTGTGCAAACAAAGCACTTCAAGGTATTTATTAATTATGATTACAAATTAATTACTCTGATCACTTGGGTTTTCTTCAAAATGAGGGGAATTTCTGAAAATTAAAAGGGTAATTGGTTGCAGTTGCACTGGTGAATGTATCTACTAGTAACATCAGGAATGGAAAGATAATGAAGTGGAAGTAGGAATGGTGGATTATGAGCTGGAGTTTGTCATCAATTCAAGTAAGAAATCAGGTAAGTAAATGACAGCTAATTTCAGTCGCAGTTAGAATCCTGATTCGTAACCTGCTGGGGTAGAGTGTAGGGAAGCACTGAAGGAGACAGAAAGAAAGACCTACCACTGACTGAGTGTTGTATATGTCAGGAAATACACAAGGCCCTTCACACTTCATAACATCTGATTTGTTAAGAATTTTACCATTTTTAAACTACATGTTGATTACCCATGGACTTAATCAGTAAAAGGAGTTGAAGGGAAAATGCTGCACAAGAT
Organism: Oryx dammah; assembly: GCF_014754425.2. Lineage (NCBI taxonomy): Eukaryota > Metazoa > Chordata > Mammalia > Artiodactyla > Bovidae > Oryx > Oryx dammah. Next base: position 106,903,335 of record NW_024070211.1, on the reverse strand, counting down.
TTGAAAATTCCAAACATATCCCATGGTACAGAGGTTAACAAGAATTCTATCAGTATAGAATCAATGCTTTAACACCTAAAAGCAGTAAGTTATGTGCTCAACATGATTTGTGATATACCTAAAGTGTGTTTAAACTAGGAACAAGAAAGAAGAGTCATTGTCCTCAAGTAGCTAAATATTTATGCTGAAGAACTGCACTGAAACACCTTCAAAGAATTAAAAAATTAAGTCACGTGCTGTAATTTTACAGTGATTTAAAAAATCACTGTGTCTTTTCCCCTAATATGGTTTTTACTAGTCTATCAGGTAACTGCCCAATTTTCTTTATTTCTTTTAAGGTTGGTGATTCAGTGAAACATCTTTTCTGTCATTGTAATACTGGTAATCGCATGCAAAGATTTAAAAAATACAAAAGTTAGAGGGGTCTCAAAATTGATAAGAGACCCTTCTAAAAAAAGGACAAAGAATTTGCTTTAAGTAGATGTTTAAATAGTTTCATTTTGCCTAAAAGTATACATCTATAACTTTAAAAAATTGAGCCATTTAACTCTTAGACATATATAGAAACAAATCAGATGAAATGAAATTTAAGGACATAGCCTTTGATCTGTATTAGATTTTTCCCCAATTATACTTATCGATTCCAGGGCAATGTAAAGGGTAGAACACCCACCCACTTGCTGGAGATTCATGACTGAAGATCAAATTAGTTCTGTAAGGAGGGGTCAGAGCAGATGAGATTCAAATAGACTTTGCTAAGAAGGGGTGATAGTCTTTTTAAAACTTCAAGAATAGTGGTCTAGGAAACAGTAAAAGATAAATACTTGATTATATATCTCAAAATTATAAGAGAAATTATACTGAGCATAAGTGCTAAACACAGAGACAATGATCGTTATATTTAAATAAGCTAACCTGTATTTTGTCTGAAATGATATTGTCTCAGCACTAATTTTACAGGAGGAAATCAACACATTTGTATCTGATTCTGATATAGAAAAAGTAGTTGTGTATGTAAGTATCTCTAATTCTCTCACCCATATTTCTTTACATTCCCTCATCTGCATAAATTACTGCTTTTTCGTTCTCTGTTTTCTGTACCCAGACTTGATGGTACACTCTCATTGTCATAATCCCCTCTTTAGTAATGAAAAGGCTGGGAACCATAAAGACAGAAAAGAAAAGAAACTGAGGGAAAGAAAGGAATACTCCTTTTTTAGATCCTCTAAGAAAAACAAAACAACGGAAATGTGATTGGGGGAATTTGTTGTTGATACTTTTAGAATAATGATAAAAAATGCTTATGATAACAGGTTCACAAACTGGACCCCAGCCTAAAGTCTTGACTTCACTGAAGCCTCACAAACCTTCCCCAAACATATTTCTATACACTGTGCAATATGATGAATTGCATAATCCAATGGAGGGATTTCAAATACCAAAGCAGAATGATGTCTCTAGAAGACCATGGCGTATACCCAAGGATAAGGAAGATGGATTGAGTACTTGGCTCCCCACTTTTGGTGTCCACCTAGTGGCTGCTACCTGAAGTGCTCTGTCCTCCTGACGGGGTTGAAAATGAAGGCTCTTCAGGAGTTGGTGATGGACAGGGAAGCCTGGAGTGCTGCAGTGCATGGGGTCACAAAGAGTCAGACACGACTGAGCAACTGAACTGAACTGAAAGAGCTGTTTATTGGACCATGTTGAGTAGATCACTCAGGACAGAGAGGGATAAAGAAGAAGCACAAGAAAAGCCTGTTGGAAGGAGATGTAATCTTACTTTTGGGTTCTGTGATGTTGAGATTTGCAAAGAAACTGGAAAAAAATGAAGAATTTCCTAAACATATCTCTGCAGAAGCATTTCCTCTAAGCACAGAATCTCTTTATGCTTCTTCTTCTTTGTTCATGCCTTGTGTTCTTCCAGTTTTGCTTTTTTAGCAGGATAATTCATTTGTAATTATGCAAACTAATAAACAAATGAACATCCAAAAGAACAGACAGGCTTGACTCAATCCAATCATTTTTAGAACCCCAAGAGGATAGGTTTATTTTGAGAAATATCAGATCCAGAAGCAGCAGAAAAAGCTAATAATATATCCTCTGATGTCAAGTGCTTATAGAAAATGCCCATTTTCATAAAAGTAATTATATGGGAAAAAATTTTTGCAGATTTTACTAAGTTCTGAAAACATAATGATTGTATAATGTTAATGATTTCTATTGGTGCTATAATTTTCCTTGCTCTTCACAAACTAGCAAAATCTCAGAACTTAAAATTCTGTATCTTGCCATTTTATTATTAAATTTAAAAAGAAAGTTTATTTAGTAAATATATTATACTATATTGTTTACATACTTGAGAAGCTTTTTAGGTGTAATTATACAAAGAGCACAGTTATAATTCTAAACTAATAGGACAATTTAGATTGAGGAAGGGGCTATACAAATACATATTCTTTTTTCTATTCCAACTTTCCCTAAATGTCTACTCTCTCCCATAAAAGAAGACATACAACTTGATTATGTCTAAATAATCTTTACATCTTTATCAACATCAAAAGCTTTTTGAGATCATGTGTTGGAGCACTGAGAATATGAAATTCTGCTGTGATTTTGTGTCTTTGTGGAAAGGGTCCAGGTGACACTCCCTCAACAACCACAGGCCCTGTGATAAACACAATGCCATTCCTTTCCTCCTGAGCAATCCTAACTCCTTTTACTTGAACAAAGTGAAGGGTATATCTGTAAGCACACTTGTCTTCTGTAAAAGAAATTGAAAATGGGTTCTATAAGAACAAATAGGTTACAGAAATGGAAAACTCACAGTACCACTCAGAAGAAGAGGAACTATGGTCATAATATTCCAATAACAGGGATAAATCTTGTTCCTACAAATTTTGTTTTGGAGAATCAGTAAGATGATCATAGAAAGAAAAGCAACCAATTCAAGATATTTTGAAAGTGTTGAATCTATGCTTGTAACTTAGTCTTATTTATGAGTATTTGTACTATCCCCCAAGGTCCTGCCTGCCTGGGAAACAAGGGGATAGGGGTGGGGCTTCATATAGTAATGCTTCTAAATCCCTCTAAGCCACCAGGCAGATTAGTTTCTTTGCTCATTTTCAGCACAGTAAAGGTTAACAGAGATTTGTCAAGAGAACACACTGATCATAACAAGTAGCCTCTTCCAACAACACAAGAGATGACTCTACACATGGACATCATCAGATGGTCAATACTGAAACCAGATTGATTATATTCTTTGCAACTGAAGATGGAAAAGCTCTATACAGTCAGCAAAAACAAGACTGGGAGCGGACTGTGGCTTAGATCATGAACTCCTTATTGCATAATTCAGAATTAAATTGAAGAAAGTAGGGAAAACCACTAGACCATTGAGGTATGACCTAAATCAAAGTCAGGAATAGATTCAAGGGATAAGATCTGGTAGACCGAGTGCTTGAAGAAATATGGACGGAGGTTTGTAACACTGTTAGGAGGTGGTAATCAAAACCATCCTAAAGAAAATTAAATGTGAGAAGTCAAAGTGGTTGTCTGAGGAGTCTTTACAAATAGCTGAGAAAAGAAGAGAGGCAAAAGGCAAAAGGGAAAGATATACCCAACTGAATGCAGAGTTCAAGAGAATAGCAAGGAGAGATAAGAAAGACTTCTTAAGTGAACAATTAAAAGAAATAGAGGAAAACAATGGAATGGGAAAGACCAGATCTCTTCAAGAAAATTGGAGATACAAAGGGAACATTTCATGCAAAGATGGGCACAATAAAGCACAGAAATGGCAAGGACCTAATAGAAGCAGAAGAGATTAAGAAGAGGTGGTAAGAATACATAGAACTATACAAAAAAGGCCTTAATGACCTGGATAACCACAATGATGTGGTCACTTACCTAGAGCCACACATTCTGGAGTGTGAAGTCAAGTGGGCCTTAGGAAGCATTATTATGAACAAAGCTATTGGAGATGATAGAATTCCAGCTGAGTTATTTCAAATCCAAAAATGATGCTGTTAAAGTGCTGCATGCAATATGCCAGCAAATTTGGAAAACTCAGTAGTAGCCACAGGACTAGAAAAAGTCAGTTTTCATTCTAATCCCAAAGAAAGGCAATGCGAAACAATGTTCAGATTACCACACAGTTGCACTCATTTCACATGCTAGCAAGGTAATGCTCAAAATCCTTCAAGCTAGGCTTCAATAGTACGTGAGCCAAGAAACTTCAGATGTACAAGCTGGATTTGGAAAAGGCAGAGGAGCCAGAGATCAAATTGCCAACGTTCACTGGATCATAGAGAAAGCAAGAGAATTCTGGAAAAACATCTACTTCTGTTTTACTCACTATGCCAAAGCTTTTGACTGTGTGGATCACAAAAACTGGATAATTCGTAAAGAGATGGGAATACCAGACCACCTTACCTGTCTTCTGAGAAACCTGTGTGCAGGCCAAATAGCAACAGTTAGAACTGGACATGGTTTCACCAAGACGCACAGAGCTATAGGAAGGTGGACATGAACAGGAAGAGAGGAGGCAGATGGAGCCTGGGTAGCCGAAGGTTACAAGTTGCAAAGCGTGTTCAGGGATGTTAATTTTAAACTAATCTTGAATTGCCTAATGAGCTTCTAGGAAATGATTCTGTCTCCCTAGGCCAAAAAGGCAAAAAGAAAGATGGTGTGAGGCATAGAACAATGCCATCCTTTTTATTTACTTATAAATAAAATAAGTTTATGAATCGTATTCTACTTTGAATGGCAAAGTAGTGGCAATACTACTACTGATAGTAGCTGGTGTTTACTGAACTGTTCATATCTGCTGGTCAGTTCTGGTAAGAACTTTACATGAACCACCTCGTTTTATTCTTAACACACACAGTACTTAATCCTCATTTTATAGAGGAGGTTATGTGGTCAACTCAGGAGACTATAACCTGGACTGTCTGATTCTGGAACTGATAGGCTTAACCATTCCTCTAAACTGCCTCGGTTTGATTGGGTTACTTTAGTTACAGCAGTCATTTAAAACCCACGCACACAACTTCAAAAACAAAAAACAAAACCACATTTCAAGACATACTTTTGGTCACAATCCTGTGTGCTGATAGAGATATAAGTTAGGTTGGGGTTGTTAATAGCAATCCAGGCCCTTGAAAACGTACGTATGTGGCAGAAAGCTAAAGTCAGGCTTAAAACACTTTTTATGAGAAATGCTTTGCAACGTGGACATACAGTTGATAAAAATATGGTTAGCTTGCTAGAAAATAATTATGGGTCACCTTTAAAGAGTCTAAAACACACAGATGTCAGATACATCACAAGCTGTCAAAAATGTTTTCTATCAGCCTAAAATTGTCTAGAGATTGCTTCAAATCCACATAATCTTAATACAGTACGACTGTTCATGTGAGGCTTTTTGCAACAGCAGATGTGTGTGGAAAGATACACCCTGTCTTGGAGCTCCCTACTGGTCCACATCAGACTTGGCAGCAGGGAGTGGAGGTCAGGCATGCTTTAGACTCTTGACATAGATTCAGTGCAGCCGTTCTCATATGAAAGCAATTACCTAAGCACAGCATCGCACTGAGTACTTACCAGATTTTTGGAGCTCCATCTGTTCTTCCCTATGTACACCACTTAAAATGAGGGAAAAAAGAAGCAACTCCAGAAAAGAGCTGCTAAGACTTCACAATTAATACGCAAAGAGCTACTCAGTACTGTGTAAATACAAGAGAAAGAAAAGGAAGAGGAAATAAGCATGAGAGAATGAAGATCAAATCCTGAAAGTGAGAATATGGCACAAAGAAGGGAGCTCCTAAGATTGCTAATGGGTCCAAGGTTTGGTTTTTGGAAGAATGGGAATGTTCTAAAATTAGATTGTGGCGACACCGCACAACTCTGTAAATATATTAAACAGCCATTGAACTGTACACTGAAAATGGGTGAAATTTATGGTATGCAAATTACCTCAATAGAGCTGTTAAAAATGAAGAAAGAGAGGATGAAAGTCTTTAAAAAGAACAACAACCCAGCAACCATAGAATGGGTGAGGGAAAATAAACTCTGACAGGAAGAATGGCATTTTCCTACCAACAACATATTTATCCTAATATCCGCTCCATGTACTTCAAGATCTCTTTTTAAAGATGAGGGGATGGATTATTCAGAATGTTTTCCCAAATGGAGCCTGTTGTAGTGAGTGGATTAAAAATATCCCTCTTAAGTGGTCCTTTCCATTCTAGTATTAAGAACCTACTGCTTTTCACTGGCATAGAATTCTGAGAATTCAGTCCTAAGACAAAATGAGAAACAATGCTAATGTGGTATTTCTAACCTAAATATCAACAGGACACATGCTGAATGGCTCATAATCCCTTAAGGAGGGTTGGATTTCATTCTTATCTACAGGAATAAGTAACGGATGCTTTGAAAAACAGACTCTAAATGGGTGATATTAAAAGCAGTACTAACTGCCAGAACCACCGATAATAATAAAGTTTTCCCCAACACATTCTTCTAAGAAGCTGAACTCCATACCCCTGCTACCCAGAGACCATGACTGTCCAGAGTGGCTTCTTTTTCTAATTTACATGAGGATACTCCCACAGGCTAGCAGTGATGCTGCTAACTGTTAGGCAGAACCATAAAGTCGAAGTCTAGAATACATAAATAGGACACTATTCCAAGTTTAAAATGTTTGGCATAGTGAGTGTTCCTGTATCTTGTACCTGCTTTCCCCCCACTATTTAAACCTCTTTTTCAATAGGTGTAATCAATTAAATAAAAGAGAGAACTTTACCCTCAGAGATAGCTTAATTTTCAAAACCTGTTTAGTCCTGTTCCCTGTCTTCTAGACAAACTGCTTCCGAATAGCTAATTACCTTGAAACATTTGACTTCAGTACATTAGGAAAAAAAAAAAAAAGAGGCGGATTGGAATTCATATTACACCTTATGAAATTATTAGAGGAGGAAATGGCAACCCACTCCAGTATTCTTGCCTGGAGAATTCCATGGACAGAGGAGCTCGGCAGGCTACAAGTCTATATGGGGTTGCAAAGAGTTGGACACTACTGAGTGACTAACATTTGCACTTCATTAGAAGAGTTGGCTCATTGGAAAAGACTCTGATGCTGGGAGGGATTGGGGGCAGGAGGAGAAGGGGACGACAGAGGATGAGATGGCTGGATGGCATCACGGACTCGATGGGCGTGAGTCTGAGTGAACTCCGGGAGCTGGTGATGGACAGGGAGGCCTGGTGTGCTGCAATTCATGGGGTTGCAAAAAGTCGGAAACACCTGAGTGACTGAACTGAACTGATGAAGTTATTACTAATTGTGATGTTAAATATTGTCAGAAATCCAAAACAAATGCTCTTTTTTTTAACTCTAATTAAACTTGATTTTCAAGTTAATTTATATATGTTAGCAAACTAAATATTTTTCTGGCTATGGGTAGAACTTAGCAGAGAGATAAATCTCAAGTACTTTAAACAGAGAGACAGAAAATACTCTCAGGCATGACAACAATTTGGATAAAACAGAATTAACTGTTTGTCTACCAATAAATGTTTTGTTCTCAATCCCTGCTGATAAAAGAAGAGATTTTTAGAATGCATTCAGAATGCTTTAAACATTTAAGTGAATATCTGAAACAAGATTTTTCTACATTTTCTGCTCTATAACCAAATTTGATAGATATCTCAAATTTCCATTAAGGATTATAAGTCAGTAATTTGATTTTTAATGACAGATAACTTGTTTCTTTTATTTCCCTACAGATTTCTGTGTAAGGGTCAATAAATGGTATTTACTTGTTCATTCTCCCATGTTTCCTTTCTATTTTATTTATATTGCATTGCAATATGACTTAGATTTAGCCATTTCTCATGGAATTATGGGGTATTATTAGTATGTCTAAAGGCAGATAATGAAACTGAAGTTCAGAGAGGTCATTACAGGCCTAGAATCATGCAGCTATTCAGATTTTTAGTGCATTTTTAAAATTACTCTTACATACTTTAGTATTTCATGTTCTCAGAGCAGGGAGTACAGCTTATAACAGTACACTATATTTGCAAGGAGAAAAATACGTCTGCAATACACACACACACATATATTGCTTGATTGCTTTGATTTTTTGGATTGTTTTTTGATTTGATTGTTTTTACCCAGGTTTGATTTGTTTTTGACTGGATGATTGTTTTGGTTTGATGGTTTTTACCCAGCCTCTGTTCACTGTTTGTTCCTAAGGGGATGCTGAGGACATGCACAGAGGCTGCTCAGCCAATCAGCATCCTCTGGAGGACATGCACAGAGGCTGCTCAGCCAATCAGCATCCTCTGGTTATAGTACTTTAGTTCTAGGGGAAGCACATGTATTCCATTTAGAGCCAATTAGATGTCATAAGGCTTTTTCCTGAGGCTTCTGGGAAAAGGATTTTCCCTCTTTTTCTCCATCATTTTTAGTCTTTTCTGGGGAAAATTTGAGTGAAAAAGGGGCCAACTGAGAGGAAGTAAGGCTGAGAGGTTAAAAAAGAAAAGAAATATGATCAAGGAGATATTCAGTTTTTAAAACAAACACTTGGAAAGTGCTTATAAGGTCCAGGCACAATCTTAAGTACTTGACAAAAACAGCTTTTTTAATGCTCTTAAAACATACCTATGAGGTGGGTGCTATTCTAATCTTGGCTTTATAATTGAGGAAATTGAGACGCAGAGATATAAAGAAACTTGCCTAATGTCACCAGCTAATATGTTAAGGAGGGCTTTCCTAGTGGCTCAGCAGGAAAGAATCCACTTGCCAAAGCAGGAAATGTGGGTTCGATCCCTGGGTCAGAAAGATCCCCTGGAGAAGGAAATGGCAACCCACTCCAGTATTCTTGCCTGGAAATCCCATGGACAGAGGAGCCTGGAAATCCCATGGACAGAGGAGCCTGGCAGGCTATGGTCCATGGGGTCCCAAAGAGTTGGACACGACTGAGTGACTAAAGGACAACAACAGTGAGTTAAGGAGCAGGGATATGGACCCACGCGATCTTGCTCCATCTGAGTGCTCCTAGCTACTGTGCTAGAGACATGCTGTGAATCCTTAGTTAAATCCATGGTAACGTAATACATGCTTAACAATGGGTTCTCAAAGAAAAGACAGAAAGAGGAAAGGGAGGAAGAATAGAAGGGAAGGAAAGCAGGAAGGAAGGGAGGAAAAATATTCCTGATTTGTTGCCAATTCCCTTAGTATTAATATTCATAATATGGCTGACTTCAAGCTATTAACATGATATTATCTGGTTTTCAAAATTCCTAAAAATTTAATAATGAAAGTGTTGGCACAAGCCAGCTGCTCTAGTATACCTCTGGAGATTACATCAAATCTCCCTTCTACAAGATTGCATTTTTATGAATTTGTAATATTCTTTTTAGCTTAAGACGTTTGTGGTTGGGTTTTTGGTCTTTTGCAAAATAAAGCATCCTAATTGATATCAAATTTTATAGATGATGAAATGCTTTCATGGAAATGTCCTTTGGTATCTTTGACCACCACAATCACCTCATGAAATAGACAAATCACTCATCGGTTTCTCCATCTTAACAGAAACTAAGACTTGAGGGGGTTATGAATTTGGACTATGTAGTGCTGGCAACATAATTTGCCATACTCAGTGTAAAATGAAAATGTAATGTTCCTTGTTCAAAAATCACTAAGAATTTCAAGATAATAGCAGAGTATGAAAATAAGTGCAGGGCCCTTCCACCCAAGTGGTTCTGTGTAACTGCTCCCCGTGAAAGTGGCCCTGGGTCTATGGGACTCAGCTGGTAAATGTCAGAGGTGGTGAGTGAACTCATATCTACCAAGTCTCATAGTTCTTACACTCTATCACACCGCTTTCCTGTAAATTAAAGGACCTGTAAAAACCTGTACTTCTACATAGGATTTATTTAAATTGTTAATAATGACTACATATCATGTAGTTGATCAATTTCAAGTAAACACACATACTTGATTCACTTAGATTCCTATGTGGCAAAAGCTATATTTTAGATCGCAACTATATCTAATCCTAGGTTTCCTTGGTGGCTCAGTGGTAAAGAATCCACCTGCAAGTTTGATCCCTAGGTTGGGAAGATAGCCCTGGAGAAGGAAATGTCAACCCATTCCAGTAATCTTATCTGAAAAACTCCATGGGCAGTCCTTGAGGTCACAAAAGAGTTGGACATGTCTTAGCGACCAAACGGCAACAATATCCAATCTTAATTTATTTACATTACATTTCCTTTAGGTAAAATTAAAAGAAATCTTGCCTTAAACTTGAGCTACTTATATTGCACCTTAAAATTTTTTTTCAAACAAAGCCAGAAAAATAAAACAAATACTATTTCACATATCAGACTTTTAATTAATCTATCTGATAGAGTTTCCCTGCTACCCGACCACCATACACACTTGACCGCCTTAATATTCAAAACTTAGAGAACTCTAAATATCCTTGGGATTTTTCTGAAAAACCAAAAACAAAAAGTACTTTTATGTCCTATGACAACATTTCAGAAATATCCCAGTTACTTTCTTCCTCATAGAAAGGCTATTTACAATGCAGTTACTATTTTTCACAGTGCCAGGCTCAGTCTAATGAGTCTTATTACTAATATTTTCACAATCAAAAATCATTATAACCCATGACAATATTTGGTGATATATGACAATGGAGTAATGAAATGAGAAAATAAAATCTTTTATGTAAGATGGCATTTAGAGGTTGCATTATTAAGTTTTATATAACATCTAGGTTCCACTACTCAATTTTTGATGATTTTAAGAAAACAGAAAACTCATCAAAATAAGCAGCTGAATAATGCTTCAAATTAAATCTATGCAAAGAAATAACAGGTAGTTTATCATGAGTTATAATGTAAAGGCAGAGGTTCAATGTAAATATTGTTCTCAACATTTCTGTTTACCTGTTGACTAACTTAGACTATTTAATTTTCATTTTTGAGACATTAGAAGCCGAGAAAAAAATATACCAGTGTGATTTTCTAGAAACATGTCAAAATGCTCCAATAAGTTAATACACTGATATGCTTTCAGGATGATTTTCAAAACATTTCAAAATTACCATTCTTGATGAGTAATGAAAACAAATATACCACCAAAGAAGACGGGTGTGTGTGTTTTATATTAACACTAAAATAAGAGCATTTCAGCCAGACAGGATTTATGCTTTACTGATAGTAGTATTACCTGCTCAGATCTGTTCTGGTGTTGGTATTGGTACTGAGTGAAGGTATTAGAGGAAGAAGCAGTTTTGTCCTTCTCAAATTGTTTCTTCACTCTGGCCAAACCACCAGGCACTGTGCACATTTCTGATTCTTCCAGCATCTAAGACAAATTAAGAAAAAGGAAAATTCAACTTTATATCATCTCAGGGTAGGATTCTCAAGCTATCTAAAAATAAATCATTGACAGTTATTAATGGGTGATATAATAGAAAGACAGTAACATAAATATTTCAGAAGGCCTTTATTACAGAAAACCTTAATAAAAATAATCTATCCATGTTGGTTTTTCATGTGTCAGTCTTCTGATATAAAGTTAGAAGATTCTTCAAAGTATTGAGTTAATTTTCTTTATCTCAGATAGATTTTGATGTCTGGAGATTAGACCTGTTAGAATGTATTTCTCTCATACTACATAAACTAGCCAGATATTAGAACAATGGATTAAATTTTAATCCATAATAAAGTTGTTATTAAAATTTCAAATGTCTAGATAGGTAACACATCATTAAGAATATTAAAAAAAAATTTGACTTATTCAAAAATGTACTTAAATCATTAAGGATAAACAAAATAGCTTTGAAGTTATTTTAAGGGAGCATATTTTTAATCCTATGAAAAAATATTAAAGTTAATAAAAATAACCACTAATACATAGTGCTGACTGATTTTCTTCTATATATTTACATATATTTTTTTCATTTGATGCTTCTCCATATTCTGTGAGATATGAACATTTATCATCCTCACTTTAAAATGAGGAAATTGAGGTTTGGGGAAGTAAGACATCTTGTTAAATTCTCACAACTAGGGTGTGAGTGTGGGAGCTGGAGTTTGAAACCATATCTGCCTGTCTTAATCACAGCTGTCTGTCTTAACACTAGCCTTTGAAAAATAGGCAGAAAAACAGATACTCCGAGATGGATGTACTCTAGGACTCAGCTCTTAGCCTTGGTATATGAGACTCTGGGTTGGGTGGGAGGGTCTAAGTTTAGAAAGATCCTGGTCTATCACTGGCAGTTTACGGATGAGAAAGCTCATTCTAGTAGGAGTCACTTGGAACAGCTTGAACAACTTTGAGAAGTTGTCTCAGATACTCTATCCCTGTGGGAAGCTCAGTAACTGGATGGCTTTTGTTTTGATGATTCAGCATATTCCGCAGCCCAGCAGGCACTCAAGCCCAGGTGGGATGACAACTGTTGAGTAAAGAGGCCCCGGGCCAACCCACTCTCCTCTAGGATGTGTCCCAGTATGAGACTGGGAGGAGATTCAGTGACCCTTCATGCCCAGGAGGTCTCCTGAGGTCTGGCCCAGTCCTGACATAACCCTGGAAGACTTGAAACCTGAGAGTATCTGGGTACTTGTGAGCTGAGGTTCCCTGGACTGTGGATTCTTACGATCCTGAAATCCTGACTGAAACAGTTTCTCAAACAAGTACTGAAAGTACAACACTATATTGAGGTTTTCTTTACTCTAAAATGGGTTTCCAGAGGTGGCACAGTGGTAAAGAATCCACCTTGCAATGTAGGAGACACAAGAGATGCGGGTTTGATCCCTGGGTCGGGAAAATCCCCTGGTGGAGTAAAGGGCAACTCACTCTAGTATTCTTGCCTGGGATATCCCGTGGACAGAGTAGCCTGGCGGGCTACAGTCCGTGGGGTCACAAAGAGCTGGACAGGACTGACCGTGCATGCATGCCCACACGCAGGCAATACTCTAAAATACTGGAGATGAAATGAATGTTCAGGATTGTCTGAATTACTGGCAGATACTCAAGTGGTTGCTTTATCAAGTTTATAACCTTTCTCCAGTTACAGGGCCTGCCAAATATTTAAGAATAGCACATTAGCTCAATGGAAAGAAGGGATACATTCTATCAAACTGTAACAAACTTCACATATATATCCTGGTCAATTACTATCACTTGATACATGTTAAAATCGTAAGAAATTATGGCATCTTTTTTGAAATTTAAGATAAAGAAAGGGAAGGGTAAATTAAGGCTACAGTATTTCTCTTATCCCCTCTATCATTTAATTTACATAAATGACCTTTTTCAGTTGATCATGTACGCTGCTGCTGCTAAGTCGCTTCAGTCGTGTCCGACACTGTGGGACCCCATAGACGGCAGCCCACCAGGCTCCGCCTTCCCTGGGATTCTCCAGGCAAGAACACTGGAGTGGGTTGCCATTTCCTTCTCCAGTGCATGAAAGTGAAAAGTGAAAGTGAAGTCGCTCAGTCATGTCCGACTCTTCTCAACTCCATGGACTGCAGCCTACCAGGCTCCTCCATTCATGGGATTTTCCAGGTAAGAGTACTGGAGTGGGGTGCCATTGCCTTCTCAGATCATTTATAGGTAATATATAAATATCAAATTACAGAAATCAAGCCAAATTTTGTTAAGAAAGTTACCTTTTCCAACAACTATAAACAATGTCCAAATGATGTACAAATTAATCTGGTAGGTCTGATTAATTATGCTAATGAATGGATACTTTCCTGGTATGTGTGTTTGCACAAAAATATCAGTTCTTACACTGAATAGATTGCCTCTTATCTACTAAACGAATTAGAAAAAAATGAATATATCCATTAATTTCCTTTAGCATCGTGCTTTGGAATTAGACCATGTTACACACGCAACAATGCATACAGTTTGTTGATATTTTCTAGTAATACAACCCAGTACTCCTGATGCCACTTGCTGGCCTAAGGGGGAAAGATAGTTCAGTTAGTAGGAGTGAAAAGGTTTTTTTGTTTAGTTCAGCTTGTAAGTGCAAGTTTACCTATGTAAGATGGCAGGACTTACTCAAGAAGCAGCCTGTGACTATGAGCTGGAGTGATGTTTCTTTGCTTAGACTGAAATCATTATGCCTTGGTTACCACCATGTACTGACATCCCAACTGCTCCATGTAATTGTCAATGACCATATAACTTAGATTGCTTTGCGTTGAACCTTTAAAAAAAATGTTTATCTTTATTCTATGTTTCCTATTCTTGGACACAGCAATAAGATTTGGAATTTAATGGGTACACCAATAAAATTATTCTATTAACAAGTCAATTTCCTAACACAAAATCTACCTAATGTTATTTTAATAGTAAGTTAATTTAAATATATAACGCTTAAACCTAGGCAAGTATATTACATAGAGAATCAGCAATTTTGTTTAAAAGAACTGTTCTTGGTTTCTAGAGCATAATAGAAATAACATAATTTGGGGAGAAAGACAAACAGTGATTCTAATCCCATGTATGAGCCTTGAAACCTTGGGCTAGAGTTCCTTAACCTCAGTTTTCTTTCTTATAAACTGGGGTGGGGGGTGGGTAGCAACATATTTCTCACAGATTCTTAGCAAGTGATAAAAAAGAAGATAAAGGAAATAAAATTGCACAGCACCAAATGTGTTGTTTTGTTGCTTAATGAATGTTACTTCTCCTTTCTCCTCTATGGGGCTTCTGTAGACTGATGCTTTTTCACAGGCAGGTCTTTCCTTTGGTGGTGGTGGTGGTGTAGTCCCTAAGTCGTGTCAGACTCTTGAGACCCCATGGACTGCAGCCTGCCAGGCTCCTCTGCCCATGGATTCTCCAGGCAAGAATACTGGAGTGGGTTGCCATTTCCTTCTCCAAGGGATCTTCCTGACCCAGTGATTGAACCCCAGTGTCCTTTGCAGGCAGATCCTTTACCAACTGAGCTCTGAGGGAAGCCCCAGCCTTTGCTTTATGTTCAACAAAATACCATCTGGCTGATTCTAGGACGAAGAGAAACTGATCTAGGACAGAGAAACTGATCTAGGACAAAGAAACTATCTCAGTGTAATTCAAATATAATGGATTCAGTTTGGGCCCAAATCAATGACTTCCAAATTCTGCACATAAAATATTTGGTTTATTTATGTAGACAACACTTGGTTATAAGTAGTTCCCATGCTTTTTGATTAAACAAACATTTGATGCAATTGACCAAATGAGGCAGTTATTTTGCTGTATCTTAGATACTTATCAGGATTTCTCTGAGATAATATATGTGCTCATTTTTCTCAAAATATTAGCTTAGGGGCAAACCAAACAATAGGGCATTTTTCGGGCCAAAGATGCTTTCCTGTATAAGAAGAGGCAGTTGAATATAGTTAAAAGAGTACTGGAGTCAAGAGACTTTTTGAATCTAGTCTGGCTTCGTTGCTATCTAATTACATGACCTCCCATAAATCGTTGTCCCTCAGTTAGTTTTATCTGTACATGGGCAGGAAAGACAGGGACTATTAAATTCCTTTTACATAGACTTTCTTCAGAATAGCACTGAAATTAAAAATTTTTTATATTAAATAGTGAGAAATTTAGTTTCCCATGTGCCTGATTTAAATGTTTTCCTTTTAACATAAATACAAATCATGCCTTGTACACATTTGTTTTATGGTATATTATCCTCGTGCCTAGCAAGATAAAAGTCTTCCTAGATAAAAGATAGCTTAGTAAATAGCTAGTCTTTATCTAGGTATTTTCAAAGTCAGCTTGTTTCCCCAAGAAACATTTTTCCAATTTATTATCTAACTTGTGGTGAAATTGCTTAATGATCCAGCAGGGGGTGCTATGTAAGAAGACTGGCAGGAGGCGCTGGAGGGATACTATTTGTTTTGGAAGTATTTAGATATTTATTTCTCTACATTCATTCAACATCTATGCTGTGTCTAAAATGTATTTTAATTACTATGTAAAATCTTAAATGTCAGCTAGGATTGCAATATTGTTAATGAGTTTGGCACAGTCATTCTTGTCTCTGAATAATTTGTAAAGAAAAACGCCGCTTCACAGTAGCTATTTTAGAATACCACCCTTCTTGGCTATTCTCTCTCTCTTGTGGATAAATGAACATCTTTGCTAATTTGGAGATTATAATTATAAAAGAATATCCTTACATTCCATTAAAGCTTCTACTAATAAAATGACTTCTCAAATCCTGTGGCTTGCAGGCCGCAGAATATGGAGCCCAACAAACTCTTTTGAATATGACTTTATTATGCATTGGCTCTAAATATCGGCGGTCTTACTGAATTCTGCTCTTTCCTATAATCATAACTGGTTTAGCAGAGTGCCTACATTGCTAATCTCCCTCATTTCTATGTTGATTAAGCTACTCGTAATGGATTTAGTGCATACAGAGAAATGAAAAAAGCAAAAGAAATTATATTGCCAGTGAATTTAAATTAACTATACATGTGAACAAGAAGGATGGGAGGCAGACCCACATGATTAAGATTTTGAAATTAATTCCCAACCTTCCTGAGGAGAATAGCTATAGGTTAAATGATAATTGGGGCAATAATAACACATTTATACAGTGCCTTACAGCTTACATGTAAATTATCTCTTTGACTCTTCACAGAGACTCTCTGCAGTAGGTGGTTTTCCCCATTTTTCAGTTAAGGAAACTGAAGTTCAGGGAGGGGTTAAGATAGGAGCCCAAGTTTATACAAATTGTAAGTGGCAGCATGCATGCTAAGTGGCTTTAGTCATGTCTGACTTTTTGTGACCCTAGGGGCTGTAGCCTGACAGGCTCCTCTGTCCGTGGGATTCTTCATGCAAAAATCCTGGAGTGGATTGCCATGCCCTCTTCCAGGGGATCTGCCTGACCCAGGGATTAAACCTTAGTCCCTTATGTCTCCTGCGTTGGCAGGCAGGTTCTTTACCACTAGTGCCACCTGGGAAGCCCCAGGAAGTGGCAGAGCTGAAGCTTAACTTCAGACACCCTGAATTTGATACACATTGTTTCTGTTTTCTCTACTTTATCCAGTTGTCCAGTAGTATTCTTATATTGCCATGTAAAGAGGGATGTGAAAGGCAATCAGCCGGCCTAATGCAGGAGCACCAGGAGCAGCTTACATTGGCGGAGAAGCTGCGGCAGTCGCCCCTGGAAACAGCTGCCTGGTACCTCGCCATCCGTTCCTTCAAGGACACCACTTCTTGGAGGTCTGACACACTCTTGCTCTGCGCGGCAGTGTCTTCTGCAAATCCACTCGCAGGCTTATTAGGGCCAGCAGTCACTAAAAACAAATGTAGCATGGTCAGATATGATTCAGGTTTTGAAAAGAAAATAACATCATCTTAGGAACAGTGAAGGCACCTAAAACATCTGGTTTTGGAAAGCAGACTGTATACCACAGTATTTCCCATGTTTCACAGTCACCTTCTTTTTTTTAAACCTTCAAGCAAAGCTACAAAATGCCAATAGAGAAGCATCTGCTTATGCAAACAGCAAATGAAAATACTGCCTCACTTTCCTGCCATTATTCTGATAAACAGTAAGTATTTATTAAGAGATACATAATGTTAATGAAACTCCTGAAGCACTATGTGTTGGATTTATGCTAAATGCTATAAAAGCGTAATCTCATTTACTTCTCTAACAACCTCATGAAGTATGTTCCATTAGTTTCTAAAATTTATAGATAAAGAAAATGGAGAATCAGAGTAATTCAAAAACTTTCCCATGATCACACAATTAGTAAGTGTCAGATTTGGTGGTTTGACTAAATCTTTAGCAAGTCTAAAAATTGCTCTTTGCCTCTTACCTTACCCTTCAACCCTCAAGGAGATAGATCTAGAAAGATCTATTGAGATAGATCTAAAATATGTGAATGCTATGAGAATTACAGACTGGAGTTTTTCCTTTTATTTCATAGAGGCATGTGTTACATAAGACAATTCATTGTTCCCTTTAAAAATAAGTTTTACCAGTCATTTCAGACCACCTGATATTTTCCCATGAAAGCCATCTACCTGACAAAAATATAGGGCATTAGATATTACATATTTGCAAACAGAGCAAAAGCCTGATTGCATGATCACAGAATAACAGATGTTAGAAGCAGAAACGTCTTTAGAGATACTGTAGTCTCATCTGGTCTAATCTGTTCGTTTAAGGCATAAGGAAACACATCTAAATGTTTCCTGATGTGAAAGCACTCTAAGAAGCCTCCCTGGTGAGTGTGATTCTCCATGTTTATTTAAATAGAGGTGCCAGAGTTGATTTCAAAACTAGTTTTTGTTATTGAATTCAGTGTTCTTTGCTGCTATCACTCTGTTTGTTGGTTTACTATTTACTCTTTAAAAATTGTAATTCCAAAATCATTTCAAGGGCTCCTTCTAGGGCCAACCAGTGAATGGTGTGTGTGTTTTGATATGTTCATCACTCATTCATACACCCCTGCCTTTCTCCTTAGGGCTGTTGTTTTTTGCACTCATAGGGTAGTGGTCTTTGGTGTGCTTTGTTATTTGAATTGGTTTACTAACACTGACTCAAAGCCCCAGACAACCCCAGATTACAGACCACCAAGCTGTTTCCTCCCTGCCCTGCTCCCCTATCTTCTCACCTTGTCCCCACACTGAACCATCTTAGTAAATTGTTTGGTTTTTCCATCAGCTACTTCAAAATTCATGTACACACAGCAATTTGAGAATAATATGTGTGACCCAGGGGAGATTAAAAATCATTTGTAGTTTGACCCTGTATTTGGCTTTCCTTAAGGACGTCTTATTATATTAAATTATAGGTATATTTTAAAGTTTTAATTTTTTTATATTTTATTTCACACATATCAAAAATAAAATATAAAGGAATAAGACGTATCATATGCATGCTGTGATTGTATAACCTGATATATTCACAATAAATGTGAATTAGTTTTTAAAATTCACCTGTCTTCCAAAAACTCTATATATCCACACAAAAGTATAACTCCTCCAGATAATCCTGATAAAAAGAGATTCCCACAAACTACTGAAAGTCTTTCACATGCAGAAGAAAATATGTCTTTATTTTTCTCTGTGCATTGTCTATTTCTACAGATGAATTCTGATTATGTTCAGCCATACTCCTCTTGTTGTAAATGGTCACTATATAAATTTTATTGAACATGAACCACTAAAGTTTTTCCACATTATGATATAAATTTCATTTTGTACATTATTCATAAAATATGTCATTCTTATATCAATCTTAACAGAAAGTCAGTAGTTTATTTTTGCAAAAATTTACAGAGTATTTACTTTCCAAATACTTCAATTTTTATCCTACTTACTGGGAAATGCCTAAGATTATTAATGGTCAGGAAATCAGTTGCCTGAGTATTAGAGAGATTTGGCTTCCATTGCCTTGTGGCTTTTTCTTCTGATCACAGAAAAGACATTATATTTTAATCTCTCTGTTTCTCTCTCTCTCTCTTTCTCTCTTTTCCCCATCAGTGACTCTGCCTACACAGGCAGGGTAGTGGAGTAGAAAACCTACCTGGAGCACATAAATTGTGTCCATGTTGTTTTTTAACCTCCTAAGTCAATGTCTTTTAATTTCCTCATTTGAAAAACAAGGTGATGCTTCCTGTCGAATGCACTGTGAGGCAGCGCACCCATTTGTTCCTATCCTGATGTTGATGACACCTGATGTAAATTTGTAAGGTTCGTAAAACAGTCTCTTTTTTTCTTTTTGAAGGATAATTGCTTTACAGAATTTTGTTGTTTTCTGTCAAACCTCAACATTAATCAGCCATAGGTATACATATATCCCCTCCCTTTTGAAACTCCCTCCCATCTCCCTCCCCATCCCACCCCTCTAGGTTGATACAGAGCCCCTGTTTGAGTTTCCTGACCTATACAGCAAATTCCCATTGGCTACCTATTTTACATATGGTAATGTAAGTTTGCATGTTACTCTTTTCATATATTTCACCCTCTCCTCCCCTCTCCCCATGTCCATAAGTCTATTCTCTGTGTCTGTTTCTCTATCACTGCCCTGTAAATAAATTCTTCAGTACCATTCTTGTAGATTCTGTATATGTGCATTAGAATACAATATTTATCTTTCTCTTTCTGACCTACTTTACTCTGTATAATAGGTTCTAGGTTCATCCACCTCATCAGAACTGACTCAAATGCATTCCTTTCTATGGCCATTGTGTATTTGTACCACAGCTTCTTTATCCATTCATCTATTGATGGACATTGAGGTTGCTTCCATGTTCTAGCTATTGTAAATAGTGCTGCAGCGAACAATGGGATACATGTGTCCTTTTCAATTTTGGTTTCCTCAGGGTATATGCCTAGGAGTGGGATTGCTGGGTCATATGGCGGTTTTATTCCTAGTTTTTAAAGGAATCTCCGTACCATCTTCCATAGTGGAAGATGTATCAATTTACATTCCCATCAACAGCGCAAGAGCGTTCCCTTTTCTCCACACCCCCTCCAGCGTTTATTGTTTGTAGACTTTTTGATGACGGCCATTCTGACTGTTGTGAGGTGATATCTCATTGTAGCTTTGATTTGCATTTCCCTAATAATAAGCGATGTTGAGCATCTTTTCATGTATTTGTTAGCCATCTGTAAGGACAGTCCCTTTCTTAGTGATGTGTGGCAAAGAAGATAGGAACATTGGTTGTCTGACCTCATGATATTCTCTTTCAGAATACGACTGACATTAGAAACAGGGTTAACTGAGTTTAGGGAAACTTTAAAGAGAAAGGTAACACAGAACAAAGTGGGTGTAAGACAGACTCAAAGATATCCTGTACAACACAGGGAACATAGCCAATATTTTGTAATAACTGTAAATGGAAGATAACCTTTAAAAATTAAATAATTTTTAAAAACATTACTAATAATTGACTGGAAACTAAAGATGCCATTGTCATAAAATACTTGTAGAAAATAGGGAATAATAGGACCTGTAAGTATTCTAATGGAAAACAGAGTGGAGGACCATGCCATAAGGCTACAGTGGTCTGTGAAAAAGAGGAAGGGAAAATAAAATTTTACATGACTATTTCTGATAGAAAGCATTATAAATATTTACATCACAAAACCATTATACTAGAAGTTATTTGTCTCTGGGATTTAGAGGTAATTCACTGTGCAGATGAGTAAATAAACTTTTTTTAAAAGTTCAATGAATTCTCTCAAATCTCCAGTTAATGAGTTCTCCAGCCCAGCCTAGAATCTATTGTAATCCTATATATAGAATATTTTATTTGCTGATAAGAAAATACTTGCTAATCTACCCCCAAGTTAATTCTTTCTGTAATAGAATATATCCTGTAAAGCAGAAAGAGCATATAGGGAAGTACTTGGAAAGAATATACACCACCAACAAATCTAAGCTGTTATCATGAGACTATTAGAAACCAAGGGTAAGAATGCCTTTTCAAAGAATTCTGAGGTTCTTAGGGGAAAGATTTCTATTATTACCTTTTGTAATATAAGAAGTTATATACTCCAGTTAGACCCAATTTATGTCCACTTCCTATTTTCTTAAATCATGAGAGAGTGTGTGACTATTTTTCATGTCTCTATTTTCCATGAGCCCCAAACATGTGCTTTTCTTCTGCAGTTTTTAAAAATGAAGAAACTGACTAAACCAATTGATCAATCAAGCAAATTTACCTAGGTTGCAAAGTTTATTATGAGTCCTTGAATTTTACTTTCTGTGGAAAGTCCTTGTTTAAGGAATTTTTTAAAAAGCAAAGTAGTATAAGATAAGGCAGAATGCCCTGATTTTGTTGAGCAATTATTCATCTGCATGTAATCAGTCACAGAAGGGTTTGCATAGTCAGCCTTCTGTGTTTTCTTGGAGGTGATAATAGTTTTAAGATATCAGATATACAAAATGATGAGGAATAGTCAATGTTTTGAATACACATTGAAAATTTCTCCTAATTTCACAATTTCTGTTATCAGTGAAAGAATTCTTAGAAATATGCAGAGACTAATATCAAGAGGCATTTCAAAAGGGTCACTGAGACATTTGCTATGAACTAGTCTTCAAATTAGCTGTTCAGGAATTTTCAAAGATGCAATTCAGTTTTTTTATCTTATAAATGATATGTTCCTAGAGCATTAAAAAATGACAAATCTATCCTTATTTCTCACTAAACAAATGTCTAAAATCTGAAATAACAAGTTATAAACATAATTCTAAGGTCTTTTTAGAATAATGACTTGGAAATAAAGGTTAATGTCTAGATACATAGTGGTAGGCTCAGTGTATTGCTTCAAAATACTGTCAAAGTCATAAAAGTGTTTATTTAGAAAACACCTAATGTGGCAGGATTCACACAGCCAAGTGCTTTGTCATGATCTTATTTCTAAAGCAAGATTCAATCTCAACATGTTTTCTAAATTTAAATATGGCTTATTATTTTCAAAATATGAGAGGCCCATTCCCAAATTGTAGTTGTGGGTAAAGTTTTATGGAAAAGACGATTATGTCAATGGATGTTATTGGATGAAAGACTGATATTGAACGCCAGGAGCTTTAAAACTGGCTTGCACAAGGATGGTGTAAATTTTTGTGAGTCACCTCTTTACTTCTCCCTTTTGCCTGCGCAATATGAAATATGTGAAATAAAGTAAAAAATACTTTGACCTCTTTATTTCACTAAGAGACTGTTTGCTAGAGTCTGAGTTGTGAAGCTGATATTTGGTCTCTTGATTTAGAGCACAGGTATAAGCAGAGGTGTTTCTGATTTCCTAGCTGTGGTGAAATCAGAAGGAAGGTTATCAAAGGTGGGAAAAGAACTAAAGGTATAAAAGCTTTTTAGAAGAATTAAAGCACACATTGAAGGCAGTTAATAGAGTTACTGTATGTTGCAGAGGGCTCCCTGGGTAACTCAGATGGTAAAAAATCTGCCTGCAGTGCAGGAGGCCTGGGTTCGATCCCTGGGTCCAGAAGATCCCCTAGAGAAGGGAACGGCTTCCCACTCCAGTGTTCTTGCCTGGAGAATTCCATGGACAGAAAAGCCTGGCGAGCTACAGTACATGGTGTCGCAAAGGGTTGGACATGACTGAGCGACTTTCTTTTTCATATGCTGCAGAAGAGAAAAACCAGTAGCGAAATACTAGTGACAATGTGAAAGAAGATGACAAAGATAGAGAAAAGACAGCAAAATTCAAAATGCTACTACAAGATAGTAGCATTTCAGTGGGAAGGTGGAGGAATGAGCAGAACAAATGAAAAATAGAATTTTTGCTGAAAATAGAAGAAATATTTGCTGAAAATAAAAGTTGGGCATTGGTAGATTTAAAGTATTTATCATAATCCAGGATAAAAATTAATTTTAAAACACCGATAGTAAATCCTGGTGAAACATTTCAGAATCAAGGAAAAGAAATTGTCTAGACAGATGGAGGATTTCTGTGATGATGAGGCAAAATTCAGGATGTCTTCTTTTTAACACTAGACACTAAAAGCAGTTAGAGAACTGATTAGTGAAATTTTAGTTTCAGTAGAGAACTAGAGTCTCTGTGAATTCAAGTTTATGTGAATTCAAGACTCTGAGAACTAGGGTCTATGTGAATTCAAGAGTCTATGTGAATTCAAGACTTTGAAAACTAGAGTCTATGTGAATTCAAGAGTCTATGTGAATTCAAAACTCTGAGAACTACCGTCTATGTGAATTCAAGTTGGTACTCATGTGAAAACTCAATAAAAATCAAAACACAATCCTTTTAACAAGTCAGCCAAAAACAAAAGAAAAAGACTTAACAAAATAAAATGGAATAGTGTAAAACCAAATGTAAATAAACACGTGCCAAACTTCACCTAAAAGACAAAGGCAAATATTAATAAGTCCAATCACATGCCACCTGCAAGACAAAATTTAAAAAGGAAATATTGGGCCAGAAATTGCCAGGCCAAAATAAATGAAGAGGAGTTATCATGGCTGTAGCATTAAAAACAAAAATATGTTCAATGAAATGGAGAGCTCTTCTATCAATAGAAGATGCCACCCCACTAGGAAGCCATAGCAACAATGGGCTTCTGCATGCTGACTAGCATAGAACAGAAACATATAAAGGTCATCTGTAACAAAAAGGAGAATTTTTATATAATTGTTGTGAATATAATCGCTGTAGATGACTTTAATATTTTTCCATCTTTGCCATATGAAACTTCAGAAATAAATTAGCTGAATTCTACTTTAATAAGGTTTATTTTAATGTCATTTATGTATTCTTTATTATTAAACAAATACCGATCACAATAAACATGACATGTTCACTAGGCTCCAGGGCCTCCAGTCTAATGGGTAAGAGAGACAGGCAATTTTAGCCCAGAGCGTTTATGGGTTTCCATCAGGTCGAGTGGGGGGCCCCTGGGATGGGGAGAACCTAATCCGCCTGGGTGTGTCATTGCATTTGTGTCAGGAAGGCATCCTGAGAAGTGGAGCATCCGCACTGAAACAAGAAAGGGCTGGCATGTGGCCGTGTGGAAGAGAAGATGCAGAAAAGGAAGGAGACGGCAGCATTACCAACAGATCGTGTTGGGAAAATTAGGCCATGCTTTTGAGGAAAACATTAAGAGTTTCTCACCACATGTTAGAGTCAGGAAAATATTTAGAAAACACCTAGTGTAACCAGATTCACACCACCAAGTGCTCTGTCGTGATCTTATTTCTCAAGCAAGACTTAAGTGATTTTTAAAATGATGAAAATTCCTTAGAGAGATATAGCTAATTCATAAAATGAGTTCAGTTGGACATTCTTAGCATAAAAATTCAAAGTGACAAAATCTTTCCAAATGTGTATTGAGACAAAAGAAAACTGGAGGACAGACAAGTTTAATAAATAGGCTGAAGTGTGAATTCTCTAATTATGTTCTAACATTATTGAAAAGACAAATAAATGACTCAAAGGAATGATTCACAAGCAAAAAAACAATAGAAAATATGTATAAAGTGCTTTCTACATGTCAGACCTTAGTCTTTTTAATGCTCTCAACTGCTGTATGAGGTAGAGACTATATTTATTTTTAATCTCCATTTTATAGATAAGGAAACAGAGACATGGAAAGGCTGTCAAACTTGTTCAAGGTCAGGTGGCTAGTAAGCTTCAGAGCTGGAAAGGAAGCTAGACAATCTGGCTCTGGGTTCTGTGACTTAAGTACAATTCTATGCTATATCTCAAGAAGTACAATTGTCCAAAAACCAAAAGACAAACCCAAACAATTACCTTCCCAAGGAAAGAGATGAAGTAAAATTCAAACAACATAATGATGTCATTTTTTTTTTGCTAACTGACTCACTGCATATGCAATAAAAACATATAAAATAAACAAATAGACCTAGAAAACTGATCTGATGTATAATTATGACTCAAAAGAAGTTCTAAGGTTTAATAGTAATTTGAATTCTCAGGCAAAAAAATAAGAATTTAAAGATTTTTTTATTAGAAATTTTCTAAAATCAATTTAAGAAGCCTTTATTTAGTCCAGACTAAAAGCTAGGCAGAGAATGAGCTGGAGTGTCACAAAAGTCCACAAAGCTGATTCAAATACAGATGTCAGCTTCAAGAAGGCAAGTGTACTTCTGGAGACATATCAATAGCCTTGCTATTATATTCTGGATGCATTCTAAAGAAGTCAACTACTCAGAAAATTGACTTAGAACTAAATTGGGAGAATGATGAACTAAATTCCATAAAATCTAAATATATGATTTATAACCCAGCTCAAATTTGTGTACACCAGATAAAATCTATGGACATACCATAGACTCAGAGCCATTAGCATGAATAAATTTTCTATAATTCTTAATATTTGCATATCCCTCAGCTAATAATAAAATTCATCTCTTTTAAGCATTCAGAATGCTGCTGCCAAGTCAAATTTGTACTCAATTTGAGTTTTATATATTTTACCCTCATTTGAATATTATAAAACCAAGAAATAGGTGGAGAATAAAATGAAAGAGCAAGTGTATAGCAAATCTTGCATTAATTTACAGTGTTTTAAAAAAACATGGAGAAGAAGGGCAGAGAGTTAACTGAGTAAAAGTGTTTGACGTGACGGCACAAAAGGCATGCTGTGGCATATGAACCCAGTAAATCAGATTCCACCTTTTAGACCAACCTCCCTTTGGCCCCATTCCCCCCAGAAGCATTGTGTTGTGTATACTCTAGTCGCCTCTCCAAAATCCATTCATTCATGTGATTTGCATGATTTATACATTAACAAGAACAGATCATCTCTCAGGATAATAAAAAGGATTAGTTCTTGCTTTCTTAGTAAATCTTCCCTAACCACTATTCTCCTTATTCAGGTACTAGAAGAGATCCTACACATCCAGTTGCCTTATAGAGGAGAAAGACAAGGTTTAGCAATGTGGTAAACAAAGTATAGGTTCTCAAAAGATGTGTACATCCTTATGCCCCAAATCTGTGAGTGTGTGTGTGTGTGTGTGTGTGTGTGTGTTATGTGTTGTGAGCAGTCATGCTGACTCATTGCGACCCCATGGACTATAGCCCGCCAGGCTCCTCTGTCCATGGGGTTCTCTAGGCATGAATACTGGAGTGGGTTGCCATTTCCTTTTTCAGGGGATCTCCCTGATCCAGGGATCGAACCTGTGTCTCTTGCTTTTCTTTCATTGGCAGGTGGGTTCTTTACCACTGCACCACTGAGAATCCCCAGAATCCGTGAATATGATATTTTATTGGGTTGACCAAAAGTTCATTCAGATTTTCCTGCAAGATCTTACAGAAAATCTTGAATGTACTTTCTGGTTAACCCAATACATGACAAAGGGGACTTTGCAGATGTGATTAAGTTAAGAATTTTAAGGTGGGAAGATTATCCAGGATTGTCCAGGTGGGTTCAATGTAGTCACAAGGTTTCACATGAGGGAAAGAGAGGCAGGAGAGTCAGAGTCAAAAAGGAGAGATAATGACAGAGGTGGGAGAGGGGGAAAAAGGTGAAGAAGGAGAAGAAAAGGAGGAGGGAGAAGTGGAGGAGGAAGGAGAAGAGGAAGAGGAGTGAGAGGGAGGGGAGGGGAGGAGGAGGGGGAGGAGAGTGGGGTGGGGGAGAGAGAGAGAGATGTAATACAAAATCTAAGCTACTGGCTTTGAAAGCAGAGGAAAGATTCCATGAGTCAAGGAATCCAGGTAGATTCTAAAAGCTTCAAAAGGTAAGCTCCCTCACAGAACTTCTAGGAGGAGGGGGGGTCCCAGGCAACACTGTGATGCTGATCCAGTGAAACTTGTTTTGGACCTCCAGAACTGTAATAGAATGGATTTGTGCTATTGTAAGCACAACTGTATGTATTAATAACTGTTTGCATTAATCTGTTACAGCAGCAATAGAAAACTAATACAAGCATCCACTGTACATGTACATGCACCTCACCAAGTCGGAAATCACTACATAGTCAATTCTTTTTATGGCATATTTCAGTTCTAGCTGCCCCAAATTTCATAGATTTATATACACAAACCATGCTCTGTTGGAAACATCTTTGAATTTCTTTGTGCCTCAAAGAATAAATGTCTACCTACTCATAGATAAGACTTAGTATAAAAGTCCGCTTAGATTCTAATCTGAGTAACAGAACTACCATTTCTAACTGTAATAACAACTTCTCGTATAGACTTGTCTTCTCTATTCTGCAGCCTCTGGCATCTCATAAGAAGTTCTCCTGGTACAAGAGCAGTTATAAATGTATAGAATTTAGATGGAAATTAAATAATCATTCATGCTTAATATTGCTAGTTTGGACATATTTGAAAATTCAATCATATTGCTATTAAATATGTTAAATTGATTGCTTAAAGTATTGGCCAGTTAAAAAATCAATAATTGAATTAAATGACTTAAATTTCTTTGAAGTGGTCAAATAACTTGAAACTATTAAATGCCTATAGATGATGCATACTTTTACAAAATAAGTCTTGTTAGATATTTCCCTAACACAATGAGACTTATATTGCATTACAACAGTAACTACTTGTTAATGGGTATCAATTATGTGTTAGCCATTTTACATGTATATTCTTACACATCATTTAATGTCTAATTCTTATAACAACTCTACCTGATGGGTGGTATTATTTCCAGTTTACTAATGGCAAAAGTAACATTTAAAAAGATACAATCATACAGTAAGGAGCTGAGCTTGAAAAGGTTCAGGTATTTCTGAGTACAAAGCTATTTAACTCTGCACAGTCTTTTATGTAAGTATTTTTCATTAACATATAACATTATAAAGTAAGCTTTTAATTAAGGGTATGAATCTCCCTTTCTGCTTCCTAAACATCTACACACAAATCCTTTATTTCAGAGTATCTAGGGATAAATCAAAGGGAAACCAGTAAGTTGAATTTCTGTGCCTCTAAGTGAGTTCTTTTTTGACCTTATAAGCTTGAGTTTAGAACTGGAAATCAAGCAAATTCTTCATCTATATTTCTTTGGTCACTCACTGTAGAGCTCAAACTTGCGATGGGGTTAGGTATTGATCCAAGCCAGCAGGGACAGAGTTAAACTTTTCTGTAAGGGAAGGAAATGCAAAGCCAGGACTGCTCTCATTGCAATTGATTTGTTTTGCCTCAGGGCATGGGAGGTGGTGGCATGATTCCATCAAAGTTTCTTCTTGTTTAAATCGGTATCCAAGGTATACAATAAGGGTATTTGATAAACTCTCCCCTTAAGGCTTTCAGCATACATTTGGTAAACATTTATCACTCAGCTAATGTTGACCATAAAGAAGGCTGAGCCCGGAAGAACTGATGCTTTTGAATTGTGGTGCTGGGGAAGACTCTTGAGAGTCCCTTGGACAGTAAGGAGATCAAGTCAATCCTAAAGGAAGTCAGTCCCGAATATTTATTGGAAGGACTGATGCTGAAGCTGAAGCTCCAATATTTTGGTCACCTGATGCTAAGAGCTGACTCACTGGAAAAGACCTTGATGCTGGAAAAGACTGAGGGCAGAGGGAGAAGGGGGCAACAGAGGAAGAGATGGTTGGATGGCATGACCAACTGAACGGACATGAATTTGAGCAAACTCCAGGAGATTGTGAAGGGCAGGGAAGCATGGTGTGCTGCAGTCCATGGGGTCACAGAGAGTCAGACATGACTTAGCAACTGAACAACAACTGTTGACGACGCATAGTGCTCAGGGCAGGGCACAAATTAATCACTGTTGTATTTAGTCCTGCTCTCCTTGAAAAGAGAAGAAAAGGAAAACCCCAGAGTGATCCTCAAGAAACACAATGTTCTAAGTGTTGATCTGGCCTTGTGTCTAAAAATAGAACCACAACAGCTTGCATCATTTCCACATGCTGACTTAGGAATAAAAAGTTCCCATATGGCTGGCCCTGCCAAGGAAGTTAGCTTTTGTGAATATGCAGCAGATGGAGTCCTCCTGAGGTGGGGAATCCTAAAGGAACTTGGTGACACACACACAACATCCCCATCCCCCAAACCACATTCATTTATACTGAGATGAAACTGAATTAAAATAGATCAAGACTAATCATTTTGATGGGGTTGAAAAGTCCCTCACATGTATCCTCATAATGGCTTAATTTCTCTTCAGATTTTTCCCACTTAACCCAAGCAATGAGTAGCTCTCTCTACTGTGCTCTCCCAATGTTTGAAAATTACACTTCTGTTTGTATTAAGTGTTACTTTTTATTGTATTGTTGAATCTCTCTGTCATCCCTACTTCTCTGCCCTTCCACCTACATGCAAATTCCTCCAGCACAGGGCTGGGTTAAGCTCATTTTGAAACCCATTTTATATCCGTTCTACCTGGGTTTCATCCTGCATGAGGCAAACCCAAGGGAGATTAATCATCTACTCTGGACCCAGAAAGCCTGATATTTATTCTGTCTCTGACACTTACTTTTGACTTTAAGCAAATTTCTTAACCCCTGGAAGCCTTCTTCTTCTTACCTATAACAAGAAAATGATACCAGAACCTGAATGCCTGTGAGGACTAAGGGATATCTGATTAAAGTAATGAGTTTTACATAGTATCTTGCACATAGTAAATAATATATGTTCCCTAGCTTCCTGTCTTCTTGCTGCTGCTGCTAAGTTGCTTCAGTCGTGTCCGACTCTGTGCGACCCCACAGACGGCAGCCCACCAGGCTCCTCTGTCCGTGGGATTTTCCCGGCAAGAGTACTGGAGTGGGGTGCCATTGCCCTCTCCTTAGGTGGTGATATATATCCTAGGTAATATTATCCAGATAATTTGAGATGATACAAGTCTGAGAATAATAAAAGTTACAAAGTTCCCCAAATCTCAAAGCTAGTAAGTAGAAAGGATAGGACTTGACTGATCCGTATGAATCTCAAGGCTATTCCACTCCTTTCTAAAGTCAAGTATCTGTCATGTTACTTGAAACAAGGAGAATACAATAGATCATGAAAGAGTAGATAATTACTGGGAGAGATTGGGGCAAAGAAGGTGTACAGTCATGTTCATATGGCTGCAGGAATGGAGAAAGTATTTAAAAGAGAAGAATGTCAATGAATGTGATATCCAAAGTATTAGTCTGTCTGTGTTTTTGGCATTAGCCTGCTGGGAGGGATTGGGGGCAGGAGGAGAAGGGGATGACAGAGGATGAGATGGCTGGATGGCATCACTGACTTGATGGACATGAGTTTGGGTGAACTCTGGCAGTTGGTGATGGACAAGGAGGCCTGGCGTGCTGCGATTCATGGGGTCACAAAGAGTCGGACACAACTGAACTGAACTGAAATGAATGAACCATTAAATTTTTACCAGGAAACAAGAGGGCAGTCCCCTAGAAAATGTGAAATGTGTGAAAATCACTCTAGTATATCACACTGTGGGGATGGATCTACTCCCTTTCTCCTGCAAATGGTTCCTCACATTTCCCCCTGCCCTCTGTTTTGTTAGGTAAAATCATGAAATCATCACTGAAAGCTATTCACATGTTTTATTTCCCTGTGGTGTCTCTGAGCAGTGGGCTTGGCACAGTGAACCCTGGCCTGGACCAGTTAGGTAGTGATGACTGGGCTGCTCCTTAAGACTCTGCCATCCTTGTTGCTGCCTTCCAAAGGCAAAGAAAGAGAAGGATCCTGGATTCCGTGTTTAACGAGCCATTCCATTGCTGCTCTGGTAAGTACCTCTACATTGCTATGTACCTCTGCTAAGTACCTCTACATTTCTGGTTACCTCTGCTAAGTATCTCTTCTAAGTACCTTACTAAGATGTTTGATAACTGCTAAAGGAAGAGGGGTTTTTATATTTGGTTAGTTGGAATATAGGTATTCTTTCTATTATTTCATCTGTATATTCCTTTACTTAAATTGATTTCCATCCCCCTTTTCCCCTAAGGTCTTGCTCTAGAAACCCTCCAAAGTTGATATGTTTCTGTATAATTCACCTCTTGCTACCTCATTTCCTCTTTGATGTAACTTAACTTTTTCTCACCCATTATTTCCTAATGTATTCCTTTCATATTCCTACTGCATACTAGCTTAGAATGTGTTCTTTCCCTAAAACAACCCTTTCTTCAACAGTAATAAAATGCAGATGAACCTTTAATCATCTGCAGCTTTGAAAAACATCTTCCCAGTATGCCTACCTTTAAAACAAGCTTGGGCAGAGTAAGAAAGTTATTTATTAAATCAGTTCTATGCTAGCTGCAATCTGGAAAAGCCAGACATTTTTAGGAATTCCTCAGTTCTTCATCCTCTAACTTTCCCCTCTCCATTAAGGTTAGCATCTGAGATTTATTCTGACAGAGGGCATTAATACAAAGCCTGAATCATTCAATTCTGATTCTCACTGACTTAGACAATTGACGCTGCGGCAGCTTCTCTCCTACTAACCATACTTTTCCTTTGAAAAACAAAATGCATTTAATTCAGTCTGCTTTTTGTCTTAGAGAAATTCAGTCTCTAAATTTACACAAACTTTTCAATGACCTTAAGTCAGTCTTTGTTTAAAATGCTTTCTCTGCCTAAGTCCACAAATAACAGCATACTTTGATATGGCTTTCTTTTGAACTAAATGGCTAATAGACTTCATCAAAGAAAGGAAAACTCACTAACTCTACAGTTTCCTTACCGAACATTATTTGGAAAGGCTAAGCAACCAAGGAGAAAAGTGAAAATGCTTACGTAATGCAATGTTTTGCTTGCTAAATAACAGACTTCTCTGGAAGTAAATTCACTCTTTCAGAGCAGTGATATACTAGAAAAATTCTACAAACACATTCCAAACAATGTGATATTTAATCATTTAAATGTTTCCTGGATAGGAAAATAAAATTGTGAATGTTAAGCAGAAATAATAAGAATCCATCCAGTCTATGGGGTTGCAAAGAGTCGGACACAACTGAGCGACTAAGCACAGCCCTTACCAAAGTTCTAGGTTCTCCTAATATGCTTTAAAATGAAAGGTAACCATCACTTGTCAAATGTTTGTACCGGCATGACTCCTTTCTGATTATTGTCCCCCATAATTGTAAAAGACACTTGATAATACTGTATACATTTTGAACAGTCTTTTAATTTAGAACAAGGATGTTTATAAATTAAAACTATAATAATTTTAATTACGTCAAAACTGAATCAGCCAGGTGCTGGGTTACTGTCCCTGTCACCATTAACATGCCCTAAATACCCTTTGCATATCAACGCAGCCTGTAATTTCAAAAGAAAGAGATGATGTCAGTTTCCTAATGATATCCTGGTCCTAGAACAGTCCAAAGAGTGGAAGTAATTTAATAGTCTTCCCTGCTTAAGATACACATGGGACACATAGTCAGTCAGTCTCATCATCCCTTAATTTATTTATAGCTACTATCTTTGAAAATTTGGCATTGGCATTTGTTTCTGTTCTCTCAGATTCAAAACCTAATCCTATCAGGCCCCATAAGTGGTGGAACTCAGTTTATGCTGCTTATTTCACTCCTGTTTTTAAATGGCGAAGTGTAAAAATCAGCCTCTAAATGTTATTCGGATTGAAACTTGCTCTTTTCTGTGCACGATAAGACAGTAACATCTGTGAACAGTGAATTTAATTAAAACTTGCAAACAAAAGTTTTGATAGACCAATTATATTTAAATTCAGGTGTGGTGGTAGGTAAGGGGAGGAAAGTTGTGGCGGGGGGCAGGGGGAAAGAAACGTAAAAAGGAATTAAAAATTATATATTGTGCTTCTTTGTAAGATTCCACATGAAGCTAGGCTTTCACAGCTTTCAAACAGAATCACTTTCCAAGACTACTCCCTTTAGGCACCAAAAACCTTAGGCAGCTGGACAAATCACTTCAACTTAGTGTAACCTTCCAATGTTTTAAGACAACTTACCTGAAAAGGAACTCAGACTATAAAGTTAAGTATCTCCTTGCTTATTTTTAAAGATTATTTAAAAATCTAGACACTTAACTACAGCTACAGACGGGAACTAACAATCACTAGCCAGGGACTCAGCATCAGGCTCCATCTCTTAAGTCTTCTAGTAGCATACATCACCATGATTACCATTATTTCAGTCAAAGAATCTCTTAGTCTCATCAGTTTATAGATGGTCACACCCAAAATGTGAATGTGAAAGTCTGGTCATTAAACAGTGGCCAGAAATGATCCCCATGGGCCTTTATATGGGGATAAGAGAAATACAATCCATTTGTAAGAATGATATTCTTGTGCTTTTCCTAACAATGAGTGCCAGAGCCTCTCCTAAATTTTTTTTTGTTTTTGGAAGAACAGGTTATATGCACTTTTTATTATTACCAGGAACTAAAATTCCTAGATTGCCAAGAAGCAAATTGACAGTTGAGATGAATATGGCCAGTTTCACAGGTATTTAACATATAACATTATAACTTGCCCAGTAAGCATTTATTGAATGAATTTGCCTTGCAACAATACTGCAAAATTCAGTGCACATCTTTTTAGGGTTCCTATTGACAGATTTTAATTTTTCTCTTGTAGTTCTTTTTAAAGAGTAGAAAACAAGTTCCAAATTCTGTAACAGAAGTTATTTAAGCAGAGCAGTGATGTGAAATTTGGGATTAGAGCTTCCAGGAGGGAGGAGAAATAAACTTCTTGTCTGTGAACCTGTGAGTCTCCCACAATGAAATCCAGCTCATCTCCCAAAATGCTCAGCAAGACACCACATGAGCAGGTGAAAATTAAAACTGCATAAAATCGTGTGTTTGGAAAATGAAACAAGTCAACTTTGGGCTTTCTGCCCAGTTTCATTTCTGTCAGAAATTCTCTTGTTATTACATATCTGCAGAAATAAATTAGAAAAGTGTTATAGCTAAAAAATTTCAGATACATTCATATATCCATCACAGTTTGGTCCAGAAGAAAATAACTAGCTTCCTCATTCCAGTGGATAAGTACAAGATTACAGATAGAAGACGCAAGTACTAATACACACACACACACACACACACACACACACACACACACACTTTTCTTTAGGGGACTATTTAATCACAAGTAGTATCCTGTTTGCTTTATGAGATAGAGGAGGAAGACCTCAGGAGGTTTTCAGACTATCCCAGTGCAGCTCTGGGCTGGAAGCCTGCCAAGAAAAACATATGGGGCAAAAATCCCCAGGCCCCATTCACCAGCCATGCAGGACCTGAGGAAAACATCATGAAACTCTCTGAGCCTAACATTTGCTATTACAGGAAGTATCTCAGGAGAAGGAATTTAAAATGTTGATGCTTTGCAGCATTCTCTGCAGTGTGCTTTATAAAAAAATCTTAAAACTGAGTGTGGAGTTGGTGAGTAGCTTAGGCCAGACAGAAGTTAATACTCGTCTATCGTGACCAGTCTCCTGAAACACACACACACACACACAATTCTTGACACCCAATCATGTACATTTTTCAGGGTTCCACCCCCAGTCTTCTGTTTTTGTCTTACCACACACATTCTATTAGCTCTTAATTTCATCCATATTATATCAACGTATATCTCTAGTAACTATTTCAGACTTAATCTTAACCTTGCCATACTTTTGAAAATTCAATGTGACTTTTAAAAAGAATATTACTCACAAACTTCATTTTCAAATTTTCCAATTGTATATTACAATGGAGAACATCTGGAATTGTCAGGAATAGTGGCGAATGTGACATGAAGTCAATTAAAAGTGAATAAAATGATTGTTGGATATTAGCATATATGCAAAACCACAAACCTTTAAATATATATATATACACACACACACACACACACACACACACACACATACACACACAACCTGGGAATGGGGGCAAATATATCAGATGATGAGGAAAATGTTGAACTGGCTTTTGATAAGGTATATTTAGCTCAAGAATGTGGGGACAAATGAAATGGGAGATCAATGGAACCTCTAATCTTGCAGCTGACAGTGGGCCCAGGCTGAGTGGGCATTGGGTCTGGCATGGGTCCTTTAAGCTTTAGACCCATGCCTGAAGCCTGGAGTCAGGAGCGCTTAACACCAGGCCACCAGCACTCCTGAACTGTTCTTGGCCTCAGTTGAAATGTGTGCCCTAATCCATCCTAGGTTCCATCCTGTCTTGTTCTTAGTTTTCCTTATTTCTGACCTTGTGATTTATTTTTCTGTTTATAGCTTAGCTTCATCCATCAAACCTGATACATTGTACCATTTCACTGGCTCATAAACCTTTGCTTCCTCTTCCATTATTGGATTCCTCTTGGCCTTTTCTGCTTTAGATTCTACTGATGAACAGGTGCCCACAGCTGCATCTTTCAATGCTTTCCTCCCAAGTAAGAGCTCTCCCTCCATCTTTACTCAGACACTGAGTGGATTCAAAATGCAGAGAGATGAGGCAAAAGAGCAGAGGGGCTGATGGGCAGGATGTGTTGAGGATGGGAACACTATGCTGTGGGTCAGGGTTAGTTGCAGCTAAAAGAAAAAAGACTGTGATCTAAGAGTATTTTGAGAGTTAAGAACTAAGTCAAAGTAATGAGGGGGTCCAATGTGTGGCTATGAGCAGCTCCATCAGAAAGGAGACAGACGCATTATGGTTGAAGTGGTTGAAGAGCTCAGTTTCTTGAAGTAATGTGATATTGATATCACTGAAGATAACCAAAAAGTTATTAGTTTCAAGTGTTGGAATGATTATAATAGAAAAATGATATTTAATAGCTTTCTACAACTCCAAAGAGGACAGAAATTTAATTTGAGCTCAAGAGTGCACCTTTGAAAAGGAAGGGTGCCTTTAACAAGAGAACAACCTATTAAAATGGGTAGACAATTTTCTCTCTTAAAAACGTTTTTATTTAGTATGGTGTTATTTTGAATCTGCAGCATCTAGGATAACTTGGTACTTTAAATTCTTAAGTTGTTCTCTGGGAAAGACATAAATGTTATTATATTAACCCCATATATTAGACAGTAATAATAATGATAATAATAGCAAAAACTCATGTAGCATTTACTGTATACCGGCACTACTGTTTTAGACATTTTACAAATATGAATTTATTTAATCCTCAAAACAGTAATCTATGAGATAGATTCTATTAGTATCTCCATTTTCAAATGAGGAAATAGGCACAGAGATGGATTTAAGTAATTTACCCAGGATCAATCAGTTGGTTAGGTTTAAGAGCCAGAATTCAAACCCATACTGTCTTGTTTCAAAGTCTGTACTCAACTAGTTAGAGTTTACGTGACACAGCATTTTCTGGTTTCCTAGTAAAGTGTTATTTGGGTTTCCTTTGAGATCTCTCCTGGCTCTAGAAGGTGATGTTCTTGTGATTTTGGTAAACTGAGGACACTCCATAAATCTTAAGGATAGTGATAGAGCTAGGATTAAGTACTATATTCCACAGGTCTTTAAGAGAAATGAAATAAAAAAGAAGGAAGGAGAAAGGGAGAGAGAGAGAACAATGCACATCATTTGTGAAATCTTTCTAATTTTGGAAAATTTTCAAAAAACTTTCTAATTTCAAAATATAAAGATGATTATAAATAATGAAATTTTATATATCAACTCCATACAGCTATCTATGGGAGAATAATCTTATAGAAAAGGTTTATTATTGTTATAGTTTTTATAAAAATATAGCTTTGTACTTTATCAGTACAAATGTTTACAAAACAGTAGTTTTTAAAGCAATGTTACACAAAAGGTAAAGTGTCACTATAGATGATATTGTGGTTATTGGTTATTGTTCGAAGACTACTCATTTTTTTTTTAACATCTAAATGGACTTTGAGAACATAAACTAAAGGAAAAGCAATATGGAGACATGGGTAACACTGTGCCTTGTGTATAATAATGTATATATATACACGTGCTCAGTTGCTCAATCATGTCTGACTCTTTGCAACCTCATGGGCTATATAGCCTACCAGGCTTCTCTGTCCATGGGGCTTTCCAGGCAAGAATTCTGAAGTGGGTTGCCATTTCCTCATCCAGGGGGTATTCATGACTCAGGGATCAAACTTATACCAGCAGGTGGGTTCTTTACCACTAAGCCCCTGGGAGGCCCATACAGATACATACACATACATATATATACACATATGTGTATATACATGATCATAATGGAACACAAATTAAAAGAGATGGTAACCATATAACAAAATGGCATAGTAGAGAAGCTGGGACCAGTTGGGTTGAAATGATGAATTAAAAGAAAAGCAGTGAAAATTGAAATTTGAGGTAATTTGTTGCTTCTAGTTAAAGGGTGAACTGTTAGAAACTATAAATTGTAGTTTTGAGCCAACAATTGAAATAACTGAACTAGATCTTTACAGGGAAAAAAAAAAGATTGCAACTTAAATACAAACACATGGCTTCCTTTCAAATTTCATTTCTCTAATACTTTATAGAGTTAAACTTGTGGTTGTTGCCCAACTCTGGATGATGAAAGGATGATGAATCCTGAAACCATTCCTATTCCAGAACGAGTCAGTGACTGAAGCACACATGCATAATACAGTTATATTCCTCAAAATAAGCACTTTTGAGTCCTCTGAGATCCAGAGGGCTAGTAGTTTCCACTGCAGAAGTCAGGGCTGTAAAACAGGGTTCTGTTCTTGCTCTGAGCAGTCTGGGGTGGCACAGAGGACAGAGGGAGTGACCAAGCGGCTGATCGCCATCCACTGCTCTGCCTTTGGCACCTCTAGCTCTAGCCCCTGTGTTCCACCTGGAACCTGGGCTGGGCTGCACCCTAGTTGCCACAGCAGACTTTCATCCTATACAATACTCAGGAGTCTAGGTCAGGATCCAACAGAAGCAGAGGCAGTGAATCAAAGTTTGGAGCTGGAATTGACCACCCTTAAATAATGTGAATGAACTCATTTTATTTTTGTCTCTTTCCAGGATTTTCCAACTTGATAATAAGGTGCTTGTGTTGACAATAAAAAACTCTAACTTATACACAAATAAATTAAAAGCTGATCCTTAGCTTTACAAAAAGATTTCTCCCTGTTTCTCTGGAACACTTATTTACTGTAGTTACTTCTGAAGTCTAATTACTTGACAAAAAGGCTTGGTGGTTAGATAAGATAAAGCTGAATTCTTGTTATGACTTCATGGACTGAAAACAGTCAACAACAACAGAGATAGTGATAAAGTACCTGTGGATTTTAATGCAATCCAGCGGGGAAATGTGACTCTACTCATCAAAACTTCATATATATAGCTTTTAAAAAAACCCACCACTTAATAAAGTGATCTGCCTACATCTTACTTCAGTGCAACTAACTTCTTATGAATTAAGCAAGAAAATAAAGTAATTATTATCTGAACATTCTGTTATATTTATAGTTCCTGTTTGTGAAAGTTTACATGAAAAGCATTGACATGTTTTGAAACCATTTATAACACTGGACTTAGCTTTTAAAATTAACGGTGATATGATCTTTTTTTTTTCTTTTAGCTTTTCTATGTTGCTGACTACCAAGTAAATGCATTTAGAAACACATATGCTGATATATTCAGATTTGGGTGGAATTGGGTCTTTGACAAACAAAAATTTCCTAAAATAAATTATTTTAGTATTATATTCATTTTAAGTCATATGTATGCCTGGAGCAATTTGGCAATTATTTATTTTTGAACAGCCAGACATATCTAAAGTGTTCAGCTCACCAGGCAACAGGATATATCCTGCATACAATTAGAAAAATGTAGAAGACACAAGCCTACTTGAAGGTCTGCCAAAAACAACTGCAAAATTGTGCATATGTGCATATGTGTCCAATGATGGGGCGATGGTGGAGGGCGGGGGACATGAGGCAGAAGTGCTGGGGGAGAGGGGAAGGGTTCATCTAGCACAGATGACAAGCAAACTTAGATGATAGTAAAGTTAAAAAATAAACCCAGCGCCATTTATTAAGTTGTCAATAAATATGTGGATCAGGTCTCCTTTTCCATAATTTACCCTAAATTTGAGAGAAATATGAAATGAAAAATAAAAAGAAAAATAATAACCTGGGACAAAAAGACTTTATCAAGTTGTACTTTGAAATGTATTCCAAGTTGTGGGAGTGGACTGGGGACGGAGTGATGGTTTCATGAAGCTTTGCAGAATAAAATACAGTCAAGAGAGCAGGTTTCTACTGCTCTCTGCCTAAATCTTGTAAGTTACTAATGAATGTTCTGTGCCTCAGTTTTCTTATCTAGAACTTAAAAGTGTTAAATCAAATGAGTCAGTGGGGTTCTTTGTGTTATCTATGTGACAAATTCCTTTTATTCTTTGTGACATTTTAAGAACTACAGCCACTCTACCAGGAATTTGGATTACCTATTGCACTGCTCAGTGCCAGATTATTTTTACGCCACCATTTAGGCCCATGGAGTCCCAGGAGTCATTAAATATAGCCATGCTGTCATTTGTTGTATCCAACTGACACAAATAACTCATTGAATTTGCTGACTTTCAACTCTTTTAAGAAAGCAAAATATTTGTTCTTTACATTGTCTGTCACTGTTCTTTGTGCTTTTCTTGACTATAATGTACAAATAGAAAAATACTCAGGTTAGTTAAATTTGCAAAAAAAAAAAAAGATTTCAATGATTAGGAAAATAAATACTATGAATATTTCACTCTGGAGTTCATAGGTAGCATTTCACAGAGGAGTAATATTGTGGGACATATGTGAAATAATTAAAAAAATATATTTGGCCTGTTTCCCTGATTCCTGGCGTAGAGCTCCTAAAACTCTTGGAATTTGATGGTGTCTTTACCCAGATGGTAAAGTGTCTGCCTGCAATGTGGGAGACCCGGGTTCGATTCCTGGGTCAGGAAGATCCCCTGGAGAAGGAAATGGCAATCCACTCCAGCACTCTTGCCTAGAAAATCCCATAGACGGAGGAAC
Organism: Oryx dammah; assembly: GCF_014754425.2. Classification (NCBI taxonomy): domain Eukaryota; kingdom Metazoa; phylum Chordata; class Mammalia; order Artiodactyla; family Bovidae; genus Oryx; species Oryx dammah. The sequence continues at coordinate 106,862,958 of NW_024070211.1, read as the reverse complement.
CTGATAGGCTACAGTCCATGGGGTCGCAAAGAGTCGGACACGGCTGAGCTACTTCACTTTGGTATGTGAGCTAATGAGGTAACTCCTGGCTTCCTGTTGGTTGTGGGGGGGAATATAGATAGTTTCAGGACAGGGTTTGCATTCAGAAAAACCAACTGAGTAATTAGAGAGTTGGAATATTCAGCTCTACTTTCCATTTAAGAAAGAGGGAGAGGGATTAGGCACTGAATCCTATTACCAATGGCCATGATTCAGCCAATTTCCCCACATAAAGAAATCTCAATTCTAAATAACAGCATTTAGGGAGCTTCCAGGCTGGTGAACATGTTGATTGATGGTGAGCCCAGAGAGGGCTTGGAAGTTCTGTGCACCATCTCCACACACACACATTACTCTCTAAATCTCTTCCATTTGACTGTTCTTGAGTTGTAACCCAAATTCAAGGCTAAAGTGGGGGCAACCTGTGGGTTCTGCTCTAACTCTGGAAGTTAGTATGAGTACTGAAATGAATTGTTGTACACCCAGTTGCTTTCAGAGAATTGGAGAACTGGTTGGTGTTAGAAAACATCAGTCATTTGGTATAAGGGAGGAAAACCAACAATATCATATCTTACACAGTCACATGAAGACCATTTATCTAGGGGAATTCCCTGGTGGTCCAGTGCAGGGGGTGTGGGTTTGATACCTGGTTGGGAGTTAAGATCCTACATGTCTCACAGCCAAAAAACACAAAATATAAAACAGAAGCAATATTATAACAATTCAATAAAGACTTTAAAAAATGGCCCACATTTTTAAAAAATCTTAAAAAAAGATTGAATAAATCAGTGTTCTAAAATAGTTATTCCTGAATCAGAAAAGTCTGAAGTTAACCACACTCTGCAAAGGATGAAACTGTAATTTGAATGAGCAAGTGGTTGTTTCAGAAGCAGGAAAAAACAAATTACAATTTAATTAAATTTCAAAGTGTAACTCGAATGCTTTTAAAAAAGGAGGTGGAAAACAAATAAAAAGGACAACGTATTGTCAATTAAGTACTGTTCCCCACAGACTGTTCAATCACAAGTCTTGAAATTATACTGCCAGGCACTTATTAAGTTGCTGCCCTGGTCTATAAATTACTGAATCTAGACATGACTTTGAGGTAACAAATAAGTGTTACAAAATGGTCTCTTACTGCCCAAAGCTGTGTATATGCATGAGGAAGAAAGAGAGGAGAGAGATGGAGAGAAAGTGAGAGAAGTGAGTATCAATTCCCTGTTCCAAGGTTATCACAGGAGTCCAACCCCAAATTGTCTCATCGTAAGTAATATTTTACCAGACAAATAAAAAAGAATACTGATGTGCAGAAGCTTTTCAATTGTGGTAAATGTGAGAGGCAAAATGCTTGACTAGCAGACAGCTATCCATGGTAAACAACAATAAATTATACCTGAACTTTGTGGTCTTTTTACCCAAAAGTCAACTTGAAGAAAGAGAACCAACCCTCTCCCTCTGTAACTGCTGAAGACTTGAGGCCCACCTGACATTTTCTAAAGTGATACTCTCTGTGATCATTAAACAGTGCCTCTTTTTATTTTTCAGGTGGTTATAGGCAGTTGTATCAAAGATGCCCAGTACTTCATGCAGAAACATTCATGCCAAACTCCAGACTACATTTTTCCCAAACAGCTGGCACTTTGCCATATTGTAGACATTTGAAATGCTGACTGACTTAAAAAAATAGGTCTAGTTGTTTGTTTATATATTAACAATAAAAAAGTTAAAAGAATCAAAGATTAGGCAGAGAAGTAGAGAAATACTTAAGCAAAGAATTCAAGACTTTCCCATTTTTGATCCGGTATTTTTGCTTCTAAAAACTCAATGGTAATAGCTTCTAAAACTCAAAACAGGTGCTCTTTCATATTAAAATTCATGGCTCTGAAGGTAGCTGAGGTAAATATTTTACTCGTCCTTTGGCACTCTGTACATAAAATTTTAAAATGATTCAAACAACCACCAACTTGTCAGTGACCAAATAGAGCTCTGATAAAAATAAAATATCTTTCAGTTCAGCACCAGCTGGCTAAATTTAAACCCTGTATTATGTAATCTTAAAGTGTCCTTGCTTTTAGTTGGTGTCTTAATTTAAGAGAATCTGTTATAATGTCTCTTCCAAATCACTTTAGTCTCTAACATTCTAAACATTTAAGGCACAACAGGACCAAATTAAGGTGTTCACAGGCAACTGAAGACAGAAAAAATTCATTTGAAACAGTATATAGGGCATGCTACTTTTAAAGTAAAATCTGTCTTCTCTCTTTAAGTTTGTAGTTAACTATAATTAGGGCTGGCAGATCCGACTGGCTGCGCTTTTCTTAATTCTGGAAAACATGTAAGAACCTGATTCTTTAATCCTTACTCCAGTAATACTCCCAGAGGAGATGAGACTGTGGTTGGGGCAAGAAGTACAAAATCAAACTAAGGCTGAATAAAGAATACATTTCATACATTTCTCTGAATAAGCTGCAACAGTTGAGAATATTTTAAGTTCTCTTTTTCCCTCAGCAAATTTTAAGAAATATAGTTTAGAGTTTTAAACATATTCATTGTACAGATGATCAATTTATGCTCATAAAAGATGAACTAATTTTTTCAGTTTTCTCTTTTAGCTAAAAACTGAAGTATAACTTCCACTCATGTCTGTTTATCAAATTTGGCTCATTATTCTTTAATAGTAAAAATAAAAAAGGACTATTAATCTGTAAAGAGATTAATAGATGAAGCCCTAAATGTAATAATCTGAAGTAATGCTAAATATTGTCATAAGAACAAAATCTGACTGAATATTTCCTCTGCTAACAAGTACAGTTAGACCTGTGGCCTTCCTTGATCTTAAGCAATCAGTAAGAACATATTACAGCTATGGAAGTAGACATTTCTCAATGACAACGTAACACATACCTTCTGCAATATTTAGACTTAACCCCAAGTTCGTGGAAATATCGTATATCTTTACCGTTCTTCACAGATTAGTTTCCTCCTTTGTACAGCAAACTTCCCAGTCCCCTGAAAGCAATCGGTGGAGTGGAGGCCAGCTCCACTGAAGGGTCTATCAAGCAAGTAGATGGGACGGCTGAATTTATTTTAGCCCAGCGTCTGAGGATGTAACTTAGCACCTATTTTTAGGAACTGAGCTCTGTATAGGTGGGGCCTGAGTCAACTACTCTTTTCAGAAGTGTGTCTCTGAGGGCACTCTGCCTCGTAGTTCCTCAGTAATGTATGCATGGTATTAACACATGTGCAGTCAATCAAACCTCCTTCTGCAGCCAGGACCATCAAGCCAACTCCCCACTTCCGAACAAAGCCTAAAAAATAACCAGCACCGATGAGGGAAAGGACTGACAGTCCTTGAATTAGTTTCATTTGTTTTAATAATTTCAACATTTTAAGAGTCAAGAATCTGAAAATAAAGCATAGAGGAAATGTTCTAATTTATCATGATGGAATTTGGGTTTTCAGGAAGCAGAAACATTTTTTATTTACAAACAGCTCTTAGGTATTGAAAATATTGGTTTGCGTTTTGAGGCTTCACATACAAAGCAAAACACTGCTGTGGTATATTAAGTAAGAAAGTGCTCTCTTGTTTAAAGAAAGTGAGAGAGGAAGGAGTGATAAGGCATTCTAGAGAGAATAAAGGGCACTTGGCAGAAGGAATAGTAGGCCAGGGAAAGGAGTCACCTCACATGCTCCTGAGAGAATCATATTAGGTGTCCTTTGCTGCCACTCTCCTTACTCAGCACAACCTGGAGACCTGACCCGGAAGGAAGTAGGAGAACTCGCCTAGAATTGCAATTGAGCTCCATAATGCCAACATCTAATACCTTCTAAGTAAACATGAAACAGGCAGCACCCTCTATCTTTCCTCTCTTCTATTATTTGCTTCTGATAGGTTTACTGTGTACACTAATGGCCTCACAGGAAGCCCAAATAAAGAGAAAAATCACACTTTGACTTAAATCACTTGACTTACATATTGTTTATTTCAAACAAATGCTTACAAGTAAGCTATTCATATTGTTTACTAATAAAGACTAGTATATACATTACATTTTCCCATATACAATATTCCATATACATGTACTTTCTATTAAAAACAGGTCAAGGAGTGATATTCCAACTGATTAACTCTAGGAAAAAGCTTCTGAGACAGGGTTCTTGTACACCCCACAGATTTTTCAAGGCCAGAAGCCAATACAATCTAATTATTTTAGAGTTGTGCTGTCCAGTGTGGGAGCTACTAGACACATGTGATCATTCAAAGTTTCAGTTTCAGTTTAGTCACTCAGTCATGTCTAACTCTTTGCAACCCCATAGGCTGCAGCACGCTAGGCCTCACTGTCCATCACCAACTCCTGGAGTCCACCCAAACTCATATCCATTGAGTTGGAGATACCATCCAGCCATCTCATCCTTTGTTATCCCTTTCTCTGCCTGCCCCCAATCTTTCCCAACATCAGGGTCTTTTCAAATGAGTCAGCTCTTCGCATCAGGTAGCCAAAGTATTGGAGTTTCAGCTTCAACATCAGTCCCTCCACTGAACACCCAGGACTGAACTCCTTTAGGATGGACTGGTGGGATCTCCTTGCAGTCCAAGGGACTCTCAAGAGTCTTCTCCAACACCACAGTTCAAAAGTATCAATTCTTTGGTGCTCAGCTTTCTTTACAGTCCAATTCTCACATCCATTAACGATTACTGGAAAAACCATAGCCTTGACTAGACAGACCTTTGTTGGCAAAGTAATGTCTCTGCTTTTTATTATGCTGTCTAGGTTGGTCATAACTTTTCTCCAAGGAGTAAGCGTCTTTTAATTTCATGGCTGCAGTCACCATCAGCAGTGATTCTGGAGCCCCCCAAAATAAAGTCAGCCACTGTTTCCCCATCTATTTGCCATCAAGTGGTGGTACTGGATGCCATGATCTTACTTTTCTGAATGCTGAGCTTTAAGCCAACTTTTTCACTCTCCTCTTTCACTTTCATCAAAAGGCTCTTTAGTTCTTCTTCACTTTCTGCCATAAGGGTGGTGTCATCTGCATATCTGAGGTTATTGATTTCTCCTGGCAGTCTTGATTCCAGCTTGTGCTTCATCCAGCCCTGCGTTTCTCATGATGTACTCTGCATGTAAGTTAAATAAGCAGGGTGACAATGTATGGCCTTAATGTACTCCTTTTCCTTTTTGGAACCAATCTGTTGTTCCATGTCCAGTTCTAACTGTTGCTTCCTGACCTGCATACAGATATATCAACAGGCAGGTCAGGTGGTCTGGTACTCCCATCTCTTTCAGAATTTTCCACATTTTGTTGTGATCCACACAGTCAAAGGCTTTGGCATAGTCAATAAAGCAGAAATAGATGTTTATCTGGAACTCTCTTGCTTTTTTGATGATCCAGCGATGTTGGCAATTTGATCTCTGGTTCCTCTGCTTTTCTAAAACCAGCTTGAACATCTGGAAGTTCACAGTTCACATATTGCTGAAGCCTGGCTTGGAGAATTTTGAGCATACTTTGCTAGCATGTGAGATGAGTGCAATTGTGCAGTAGTTTGAGCATTCTTTTGCATTGCCTTTCTTTGTGATTGGAATGAAAACTGACCTTTTCCAGTCCTGTGGCCACTGCTGAGTTTTCCAAATTTGCTGGCAAAAGTTTACTTGATTAAAATGAAATAAAATTGAAAGTTTATTTCATCACTTGCATTAGGCACATTTCAAGTACTTAATTTCTGCATGTGGCTGGTGGCTATGTATTAGACATTGCAGTGATAGCACATTCCTATTATTACAGACAATTCTATGCTGATTTAGAGCACAGGATTTTAACATAGCTTTGATACCAACTAAACTCTGTGACCTGACAAATTTCATACATTGCTTATGTTTCACTTTACTTCTCTATAACTAAACGGGACTCAGTTTATCTACTTTAAATGATGGTTGTGAAGATTAAATGACTCTCTGTGTGTGTGAGTGTGTGTGTGTGTGTGTGTGTGTGTGTGTGTGTGTGTATGATACTCAAGAGCTTCCTTAATGGCTAAGTGATAAAGAATTTGCCACCAAAGCAAGACACGTGGGTTCAGTCCCTGGGTTGGGAAGATCCCCTGGAATAGGAAATTACAACCCATCCAGTATTCTTGTCTAGAAAATCCCATGGATAGAGGAGCCTGGTGGGCTACAGTCCACAGGGTTGCAAAACAGTTGCACACGACTTAGCAACTAAATGACAACAATATATAATATGCATGAAAGTCTAAATCTAGGACAAATATTTATTTAAAAATTATCATTATTATTATTATGACTTTATCCTGCTATATGGTTAAGAAAATGGCACTAGATCTATAATCACAACAGTTTGATTTTAGTCATGAGGAGATTGACCTACAAGGTGAGTATAGTAATCTTTACTTTTGTATTTGAATATAGAAGCTAATGATGCTATCATGGTTTTAGTATTTCAAAATATTATCAGTTATTCAAAGACAGGACTTGTAGCTTTGTATTTTCTCTTCTTACTCAAAACTGCCTGCTTTCTCATTCCACTGTAGTGATAGGTTTCTTCACTTGTTTCTGTAAGTTTAATTCAAGATAATATTTCTTCAAACTTCCAGCTTTTGGCCCTTTCAGGAAATAAATATATTTGATTTAAATACATGAATAAAATTATTTTTTTCATATTTTCTAGTGTTTGTTGTTGTTAATTGCTAAGTCATGTCTGACTGTTTTGCAATCCAAAGCACGGTAGCCCTCTAGGCTCCTCTGTCCATGGGATTCTCCAGGCAAGAATACTGAAGTGGGTTGTCATTTCCTCCTCCAGGGGATCTTCCTGACCCAGAGATCAAACCCACATCTTCTGCATTAGTAGGTGGGTTCTTCACCACTGATCCACCTGGGAAGCCTTCCTTTAGGTTACTTGCTTTCAGAGTGGCTACCAGAAAAGCTGAGTTTGGTTTTGCATCTCCTTGCTTCTGTCATTGTTCCCTGTTATTGAATACTTTTGAAACAACACTTACTGGTTGAGAAGGATTCGTTTCAAATACACAATCTGACTTCTACATTTTTTAAACCTCTGGGGCACTTTGCCTGATGAGGGTCATATTTATCATCTTTACATTCTCAGGGACCTCCAGGTCTGTTCGCATGTAGCACCTATAAGCATGTTGTGGATCACAGTGAACTGTGGAAAATTCTTCAAGAGATGGAAATACCAGACCACTTTACCTGCCTTCTGAGAAATCTGTATGCAGGTCAAGAAGCAACAGTTAGAACTGGACATGAAACAATAGACTGGTTCCAAGTTGGGAAAGGAGTACATCAAGGCTGTATATTGTCACCTTGTTTATTTAGCTGAGATGCAGAGTACATCACGTGAAATGCCAGGCTGGATGAAGCACAAGCTGGAATCAAGATTGCTAGGAGAAATATAAATAACCTCAGATATGCAGATGACACCACGCTTCTGGCAGAAAGCAAAGAAGAACTGAGGAGCCTCTTGATGAAAGTGAGAAAGGAGAGTGAAAAAGTTGGCTTAAAACTCAACATTTGAAAGACTAAGATCATGGCATCCAGTCCTAACACTTCATGACAAATAGATGGGGAAACAGTGGAAACAGTGACAGACTTTATTTTCTTGGGCTCCAAAATCACTACAGATGGTGATAGCAGCCGTGAAATTAAAAGATGTTTACCCCTTGGAAGAAAAGTTATGACCAACCTAGACAGCATATTAAAAAGCAGAGACATTACTTTGCCAACAAAGGTCAATGTAGTCAAAGCTATGGTTTTTCCATATGGTTGTGAGGGTAGGACCATAAAGAAAGCGGAGGGCCGAAGAAATGACACTTTTGAACTGTGATGCTGGAGAAGACTCTTGAGAGTCCCTTGGGCTTCAAGGAGATACAACCAGTCCATCCTAAAGGAAATCAGTCCTGAACATTCATTGGAAGGACTGATGCTGAAACTGAAGCTCCAATAATTAGGCCACTTGATGTGGAGAACTGACCCATTGGAAAAGACCCTGATGCTGGGAAAGACTGAGGGCAGGAGGAGAAGGGGACGACAGAGGATGAGATTTTGGGTGACATCACCGACTCAATGGCCATGAGTTTGAGTAAGCTCTGGGAGTTGGTGATGGATAGGGAAGCCTGGCGTGCTGCTGTCCATGGGGTCACAGAGAGTTGGACACGACTGAGTGACTGAAATGAACTGAACTAAGCTGAGCCGAACCTAAGAGCTTGATAAACTCTTTCTAGAAACTCTGATGGATCCTCAGTTGGTTTTGTCTCCTGAATTTTTAAAGCTCCTTTGTCTATGTGCCCTTTGGGGTTTTCTCTTCGACCTCCATACCGTAATATGGTAGTCCTCTGACTCCTTTTTCTCCTGATGCGATAGCATAAATGCTTCTATATATGGCATCTCATCTCTTTTCTCTGCTCTTTTGCAAAACACTTTTGTGAGATTGTATGATAGCTGAGTGGACATTGAGAAGATCCTCTGGAGAAGGAAATGGCAACCCACCCCTGTATTCTTGCCTGGAAAATCCCATGGACAGAGAAGCCTGGCTGGCTACAGTCCATAAGGGTCACAAACCGTTGGACATGACTGAGCGACAGCATGCACTGTTCCCATTGAGAACAATTAGAAAAGTCGAATCAATTACAAAAAAAGTGTATTAAAAGCATCAAGGATCAGCCAAACAATAAGGACTAGAGGGAGTACCTTTCAAGAAATATGGCTTTTCAAATGTGAGCTAAGAATCTGAAGCTATCCCTGGAGGTTATTTTTCATTTCTACATGCAGATGAAGCTGACAATCCAGGCTAAGTCAGGAAGAGCACTGAGGCTGGGGGACAAAAGAACAACAATAGTTTTGGCAGTTGCACTGGACTGGGATAATAAAACTGGGGAGGAGCAGGACCTCAGATTTATTTTGCTCCTCAAGATATCAGCTAAGTTTCAAAATTTCACAGGACAGCAGGCTATAGCTATAAGCCCAAACACAGAAAAGTGGAATAGCCTACATTTTCATGATCTACTAGGAGGACAGGAGGCAGCTCAAAGTCCTCAAAGGAAAGGGGAATTGACTTTTAAATAATCTTCAATAACGGCTTTGTCTCTGGGGGTGCTTGATAGTGCAGACTGAACTGGAGCTCAGTGAGGATCCTGTCTCAGCCCCTAGAAGATGGAAGACAGATGAAACAACAAAGGAGGGACCTGTTTAGGCACAGAGTGATAAAATTAATGACTTGAATAGACTTAACAATAGCCAGTCTCTCTTCCTCAATTTACCAAACTCAGAAGCTTCACAGGGTGTGTCACTACATATCCAAGCTGAAGACCTCTGAAAAGTAGAGCAGAGATAGGATCTGACAGATTCTCAATAAAAACTTAAAGTAGTCAGCCCCTCTACTTCCTCTGCTGTGTCTGCCTAGCAGAGGAGAGGCTAACCTCTCTAATGAAAGTATATCATCTGGAGATTTTTATACCTTTGTTTTTTGAAAACGCAATGCTTGACTTTCAACTAAAAAAAAGTACTTGGCATGCGAGGAGACAGAACATTGTCTCTACATGCAAAAAGGAAAAAAGCAGATATTAATAGATGGTTAATTAGACGATAAGGACTTTAAAACAATCACGATTTATATATTTAAGAAAATATAGGAAATATCACAGGATGTATATAAAAATACGGAGAAATTTTCAATAAAATCAAAATTACAAAATAATAATGAAATGGACATTCCAGTGTTGATCACAAATTAAGAACTTGAGGGATAGTTTAACACCAGGTGGGAGACCGTGAAAGACAAGATTAATAATCTGGAAGACAGGTGAATAAAAAATAGAAGGTTTTGTTTGGATATTTTATATTGGATATCAAAAAGTATTCATGAGATTTTCTGTAGACATATGCCATTGTTGAATCATATAACTACCACTCATTAAAATGTAAGCCTTTTTTTTGCATATGTTACTGACAAGCCACATTACATTCTCTTATTTTTAAAAAATTTATGCCTAAGTGAATGGTAATGGTGCCATCCCATTAGTCCAGCATGCTTCTGCCATTTACCATAGTTTTCTCTTCGCAAACTGCAATATATGTTTTATCTAAGTGAATGATAAAGAATATTGAACAGAAAAGAACCACTGACATATTTAAAGTCATACTGCTGCTAAAGACCTCCTTCTGAGGGGAAACTGATGTGTGAGTTTAGGTTCATTTATGTATATACAATTGTATTGTTCTTGGTGGCTTGATATAAAAATGCATTGATTAGGAGATTTCAAAATTCTATGTGCTTATTTACTAGGTCATCAGTTATCTTGAATTTATTCCCTTATTCTACTTTTCCTGGTACCATTTGTTGGTTGAAGACTATTATCCTTGATAAAAAGTATAGACACACTCTGGGAATTCATTTGGCTCACTTTCTTTTCTTGTTCATTAATAGTACAAATTTCCAAGAAAAGTAGTGAATCTTTTTTCTTTAATTTTCTCTTAATAAATATAGACTTTATGAAAAAGAATTGTATCAGAGTGATTTACATATATTTTATTTTATTGTCACAACACCACCAAGATTTTCGGTATTATCACAACTTCATATTAGGAAACTGAGGGTCAGTGAAGTTAAGGAACTCCTTCAAAGACAAAAGTTAATAATCAGCAGTATTGGAAATTAGATTCAGTTTTGTTGATTTCATATGTTTGGATCATTTGGGATATATTATTTATCTTGACCATAATCTACACATTCTATCCAATCACTGTTATGTATGCTGGATGATATGCTTTGAGAGGGATCACCTTGTTCAGTTTAGTTCAGCCGCTCAGCAGTTGTGCCCAACTCTTTGTGACCCCATGGACTGCAGCACTCCAGGCTTCCCTGTCCTTCACCAACTCCCAGGGCTTACTCAAACTCATGTCCATCGAGTTGGTAATGCCATCCAACCATCTCAACCTCTGTCGTTCCCTTCTCCTCTCACCTTCAATCTTTCCTAGCTTCAGGGTCTTTTCCAGTGAGAAGGTTCTTCGCATATGGTGGCCAAAGTATTGGAGCTTCAGCTTCAGCATCAGTCCTTCCAATGAATGTTCAGGACAGATTTCCTTTAGAATGGACTGGTTGGATGTCCTTGCAGTCCAAGGGACTCTCAAGAGTCTTCTCTAATACCATAGTTCAAAAGCATCAATTCTTTGGCGCTCAGCTTTCTCTATAGTTCAACTCTCAAACCCATATATGACTACTGGAAAAACCATAGCTTTGACTAGAAAGACCTTTGTTGGTAAAGTAACATCTCTGCTTTTTAATATGCTATCTAGGTTGGTCATAGCTTTTCTTCCAAGGAGCAAGCTACTTTTAATTTCATGGCTGCAGTCACCATCTGCAGTGATTTTGGAACCCAAGAAAATAAAGTCTGTCACTATTTCCCCATCTATTTGCCATCAAGTGATGGGATCAGATACCATGATCTTAGTTTTCTGAATGCTGAGTTTTAAGCCAAGTTTTTCACTCTCCTCTTTCACTTTCATCAAGAGGCTCCTCAGTTCCTCTTTGCTTTCTGCCAGAAGCGTGGTGTCATCTGCATATCTGAGGTTATTGATATTTCTCCCAGAAATCTTGATTCCAGCTTGTGCTTTATCCAGCCTGGCATTTCGCATGATATACTCTGCATCTAAGTTAAATAAGCAAGGTGACAATATACAGCCTTGACATACTACTTTCCTGATTTGGAGCCAGTCTGTTGTTCCATGTCCAGTTCTAACTCTTGCTTCTTGATCTGCATACAGATTTCTCAGGAAGCAGGTAAGGTGGTCTGGTATTCCCATCTCTTGATGGGAATTTGTTGTGATCCACACAGTCAAAGGCTTTGGCTTAGTCAATAAAGCAGAAGTAGATGTTTTTCTGGAAATCTCTTGCTGTTTCGATGATCCAACAGATGGTGGCAATTTGATCTCTGGTTTCTCTGCCTTTTCTAAATTCTTTCTGAACATCTGGAAGTTCACAGTTCATGTACTGTTGAAGCCTGGCTTGGAGAATTTTGAACATTACTAGCGTGTGAGATGAGTGCAATTGTGCAGTAGTTTGAGCATTCTTTGGCATTGCCTTTCTTTGGGATTGGAATGAAAACCGACCTTTTCCAGTCCTGTGGCTACTGCTGAGTTTTCAAATTTGCTGGCATATTGAGTGCAGCACTTTCACTGCATCATCTTTTAGGATTTGAAATAGTTCAACTGGAATTCCATCACCACCTCTAGCTTTGTTCATAGTAAAGCTTCCTAAGGTCCACTTTGCATCCAGGATGTCTGACTCCAGGTGAGTGACCACACATTGTGGTTATCTGGGTCATGAAGATCTTTTTTGTATAGTTCTTCTGTGTATTCTTGCCACCTCTTCTTAATATCTTCTGCTTCTGTTAGGTCCCTACCATTTCTGCCCTTTATTGAGCCCATCTTTGCATGAAATGTTCCCATGGTATCTCTAATTTTCTTGAAGAGATCTCTAGTCTTTCCCGTCCTCTTGTTTTCGTTTATTTCTTTGCATTGATCATGGAGAATGGCTTTCTTATCTTTCCTTGCTATTTTTTGGAACTCTGCATTCAAATGGGTATATGTTTCCTTTTCTCCTTTGTCTTTAGCTTCTCTTCTTTTCTCAGCTATTTGTAAGGCCTCCTCAGACCACCATCTTGGCTTTTTGCATTTCTTTTTCTTGGAGATGGTCTTGATCACTGCCTGAAAAATAGGTAGACTCTGGAAAGCCCCTTTGGTGCATTGCAGCAAAGTTAACTAACAGTGGACACTCTAAAGACAAAAAGAGTGGATGAGTGAGAACTTTACAGCTGGGACATCTGCACTTCAGTCACCTGATAGATAATCCCTGGACCAATGGGGCCAATCTAAGATTTTTAGAATTAAAGAACTAAATGTCTAGAATCTGTAGAATTAAAGAACTTGAATATATAAAGCTCCAAATTCTGTGTTATTATCCAGCATACATGAAGTACTAGTCCACCGATTAGAGTTTAACAATCTGCTTTGAACATTGTTGATGACATGACCCATTCAGTTTTTATGCAAGCAGGATTAGGATATTAGTAAGTCTGAGTGAACTCCAGGAGTTGGTGATGGACAGGGAGGCCTGGCATGCTGCAGTTCATGGGGTCGTAAAGAGTTGGACACGACTGAGCGACTGAACTGAACTGAACTGAACTAAATTGTAGCTCAGTTTAATTAACAGCAGTTTTCACCTGCTTAAGTTTAATTCCATTAAAATTACATCACAATATTAAGGAAGCATGAATAAGTCCTTCAAGGATATATGACTAACATTTAAATTGTATCTCATAGTGTCATATAGGATGACCATGAAATTTATCATGCAAACCAGAATGCTTTAGAGAGTGAACAGAACACTATAAATAAGTATGATAACACAATAGCACAATCTGTAACAGTCCAGGGCAAACAGGACGGTGGAATGACATGACTAATAAGCCTAATGTGGACCCTCTTGACTCACCATCAGGGTCTGCATGCAAGAGACTGGTGACCTGGCTCCCAATATAAAATAGCCCTTTACTGGGTACTTTAGAATGTGAATCATCTCTACTCTTTAAGTATAATTTGGATAAAACATGTTCCCTATAACAAAGATGGAGATGAATTAAAGAACTCCAGGGACTATGAGATTTGATTCCAATAAAGTTAATATTAGGGTATAATTTGGTTAAAAAATGACAGATGACTAGGTATTCCTAATAAGCCACTGTCAGTTAAAATAGTAAAAAAGAATAAAGCTGTCCAAAATATCATGGATTGCTAATAATGAGAGAGCTAGAATATTAAAGTGATGCTGTTTGTGTAAGAGAGAAGATGAAAAAGAAGAAAATGAGAGAAAAGAAGAAAGAAGAGGAGAAAATATGCTGATGTTTGTATAGAATATCCAACAGTGGTTTCCCTCCGAGTGACAGACATGAATCACAGTTTTGGATGACACATTGCATAGAGAACCCTCTGAATCAGGCAACACATAATTCTCTCAAATAAGAGAGAAAGACTGACTCACTCCACAGTCTCATGTTGCTCTGACCAAAACTAGGAGGTCTTCTCTCTATATCATGTGAATACCTTCTGGACCAAGCTGCACTATAGTCCTGAGTCATCTCCACTCCTTCCCCTCTTACTATACATCAGTACATACACTACATCTATCAGAACAGAATGGAGAAGTGGGGTGGGTTGTTAGGGTTCTAAAGGGGCACTTTAGACAGTAGGCGGAGGAACTTTGTACAATTTGTCATGCTTTGCATCATGCAAAGTCAAGTTTATACACTGTATCTGATAATCTTAGTTGAATTCTGTAAGGTAGAAGGTAGAAGCTTTAACCTCTACTCAGCAAATTTGGATAGGAGCAAAAATTAAAGCTTTTAGATGTAGTTCAAAGAGAAAACGGAAAAAAATTATGGTAAGAATGAAGATCCAAGTGTTCCAGGATGGCAAAAAAAGAAAAAAAGGAAAAAATTCCCTCACCCTATATGAAGGAAATGGCAAGCCTGAATCAGTCTCAACACAGTGCAAGTAAAGTAAACAAGTCAAGATGTCATAAAGAGGCACTGCTGGAAGAAGGCAAAAGTGTACTGACTTGATGAGGCTAGTTGAGAGAATAATTCTGAGAATTAGTTTATTTTTAAAATAGCTGAAAATTTTACAGTTATATTCTTCATTTTAACATTTACAGTCTTGATGTGCTCAAGAAGATTCATGAATAAAAGCCTCTACAAAACTATAATATGTGTTATTAAGGAGAGAATAGGATGAAATAAAAAAATGAGAAAAGCGAAGGCTATAGTAGGTGGCAAGAAAATGCAAACTTCAATAGAAAATTAAAGTAGCAGTTGAGATAGCAAAGAGCATGTAAGAAAAAAATGAATCCAATCGATGAAATGGGAAAAGATTTGAGAAATTTTTTGTAATGCAGGAGTGAAATCAAAGAGATGAAAATGATGGCCTAGATAATGATGGATATGAAGGACAGAGATATGATCAAAGAAAGATAACTGTTTAGGGGAAGAAAGAAAAAAATAGCAAGGACATAAATAATTAAATTTAAAAGAAAAGAAAAAGTTTTCAAGCTGAAGAAAGATCTGAGAAGACAAAACCAAAGGCTCATCCAGATACCTGGATATGCCCTTATAAATTTTTGAATTTTAAAGATAAAAAGTAATGAATAAGGAAAAAGACAAGCTAGTCTCAGAGTTCTCACTGAGACATTATGTACCATGATAGAGTGCAATATTGTGTATGAGGGGTTTTGCTTTTGTTTGTTTTTATGATGGACATAGATTGAATGGACAATTCTCTTTATAGACAAGTACCTGTTATTTATGTATGAGGCACATAGAGACATATTTTCAATAAATAAAAAATTTCTCAAAGCAAGTGGTTAATATATCCTCAGTAGGGAAGCTGCTAAAATATATCTGTGAGCCTACAAAAGATGATTCAAATCAAGAATTAAAAGAATGAGAAATTTATTGTATAAAAGCTTTATTATTTGAGTTAAAAGCAGACAAATATTGTAAATGCAGTTATAAAACTGAATGTAAGGCACCCCACTCTAGTGCTCTTGCCTGGAAAATCCCATGGACGGAGGAGCCTGGTGGGCTACAGTCCATAGGGTCCCTGAGAGTCGGGCATGACTGAGCGACTTCACTTTCATTTTTATGCACTGGAGAAGGAAATGGCAATCCACTCCAGTGTTCTTGCCTGGAGAATCCCAGGGACAGGAGAGCCTGGCGGTCTGCCGTCTATGGAGTCGCACAGAGTCAGACACGACTGAAGTGACTTAGCAGCAAGGACTTCCCTGGTACTCCAGTAGTTAAGACTCATCTGTTCCACTGTAAGGGAGAGGGCAGGTTTGACCCCTGATCTGGGAACTACAATCCCACATATGCCACACAATGCAGCAAAAAAAAACAAAAAAAAACAAAAAAACAATTGAATGTAAACTCCCCCCAAATCCTTAAAAAAGCATATATGGGAAACAACATTTTAGTATTCATAGCATCTTATTTTAAAATATAATAATTCAGGGTTCTAATCACAGATTAAAATAAATTATGTGACATTAAATGTCAAGTGTGTATTTTTTTTTGGAATTTGATGAATTTATTCAAATCACTCACTCATACATTCATTCACTGAGTAGGTCAGTCATCAAATATTAATAGAGCAGCTGTATATCAAGCACTGTGATAGATAAAGTGTTTATAGGATGAAGGAAACATCCATGGGCCCTAGTAAATACACAAATAGATATACTATATAGGCGATAAGTTGATGAAGAAGAAATCAGCAGTATGAAGAAGAAAACACTTTAGGTTGAGTGGCCAAGGAACACATTTAAGGTAGTGACCAAATTTCAAATTTTATCAGGAAAATAAATACAAAAATTGAAAAAAAAAAAAAAGAGTGCATTAAAAAACATGACAAACCAATACGACACACTAGCCCCAACAAAAATTACAATTTACAAAGCTGCTGCTGCTGCTGCTAAGTCGCTTCAGTCGTGTCTGACTCTGTGCGACCCCATAAATGGCAGCCCACCAGGCTCCGCCGTCCCTGGGATTCTCCAGGCAAGAATACTGGAGTGGGTTGCCATTTCCTTCTCCAATGCATGAAAGTGAAAAGTGAAAGTGAAGTCGCTCAGTCGTGTCCGACTCCTCGCGACTCCGTGGACTGCAGCCTACCAGGCTCCTCTGCCCATGGGATTTTCCAGGCAAGAGTACTGGAGTGGGGTGCCATCTCTGATTTACAAAGCTGTGTTAACTCAAATATAGTGAAATTGGCATTGAAATCAATATCCTTTTAGTGGAATAAAAATAATCATTCTGAATCAAGCATATAAAATGGAATTAGTTTTCTAGAGCATAGAAACTCAACTAAATAACTGGAAAAAAGAAAAAAAGAGAACATTTCAAAGTCACACGTTATATTTCAAATATATATTCTAAGCTAATAAAATACTTAAGCCTAAATGCAACAAACAACCATAAGAAATACAGACATGTATTTTTTCACAGTCATATATAGTCAACATTTCACACAAGAGAGTAAGAATAAAATTAAATCTCTCTGGAGTCCAGACACCCAGACCTTTTTTATGTGGGCAACACATTGTTCTCAAGTTTTTCAAGTATCCTGAAATGTTCTTTGTGTGTAAAAAGACATATTATATGAGTGATAGTATATGCATAAACACATATCTATATGTGTGTGTATATATATATATCTCCATACCCTCCTTTTTTATAAAAAATGGGATAATTTTATACCCAGTGGTTTATATTTGCCTTATTTTTTCGTGAAAAATTATGCAAATCCATTTGTGTCTCCAAAGTAAATAAAGTCAGTCACCGTAATTATAGATTAAAAATATCTTAAGTAATTTATCATTCCAGTAACCAAAGAACCATATTTGACAACATTCAACACCTATTCATGATTAAAAACTTTCAATAAACTAAGAATAAAAAGATTTTTTAAAGTTCATAAACAGCATGTACATAAAATTCTGTAGCCTACATCACACTTAATGATGGAAAGTGAATGTTTTGTCTTTATTAAGATTGTGATGAGGATGTCTACTCTTATCCTTTCCTCTTGATATCATGCTGGAGTGTTTGCCAGTGTAATAAGGTAGGAAAAATAAATATGAGACAAATGATTCGGAAGAAGTAAACCAATCACTATTCAAATAGCATTACTATATACGTAAAAGTCTTCAAAAATTACTATAACTAATAAAAGCAAAACCAAATACCACCACACATCTAGTAGAATGTGGAACTCCACTACATAGCTAGTAGAACACTAATTTCTAAAAGTGTATATTTCTACATGTTATTTTACATGTATATCCACTGAAAAAAAACTAGGAGGAAATACACCTGATTCTCCATGGTAGGAACATCAGTAATTTTTATTTTTTTTAAACTTTATCTCACAATGGAAAATCACATATTTATAACATTAACAAAACAATAAGCCTCATTAATGTTTTTCAAGTAAACATGCTGTCATTTGCCATTGAAAATACAGAAGTGGAAGAACTTTTGTAGCTAGAATTTTTTATCTTTTGTGTGTGTGTGTGTGTGTGTGTGTGTGAGATACATCATGTAGCATGTGGGATCTTCCCTGACAAGGCATCGCACCTGTGCCCCCTGCTTTGGGAACATGGAGTCTTAAACACTGGACCTCTAGGATTCTATTGCCTATATAGTCAAGATGTTAGAAACAACTAGATTGCTTATAGAATTATTTATTAATAATCTCTTGTCCCTCAAACCTGCATACATCATTCTACTGTTTTCTAGCAGAGCATAGGTTGGAGAAAAATTCAGTGCATCTTGACAGTGTTACTTTGTATATGACTGATTTTCTTCTTAGGATGCTTGTAAGACTTTTAATTTTTTATCCTACATATTTAAGATTTGTAATGGGAGAAATAATAACAATATATGAAAATAATAGCAGCAAATAATAACAATAACAGCAAGTGAGCATATGTATGTGCCGGTTGCATTCCAAATATATTACAAGCATCATCTAATATAATCTTCATAAGAAATATATGTAGTAAGTTCTTTTTTTAAAGCAAACAAACCAAAATATAGAGAGAAGTTAATATTTTTCCCAACATATTTTGCTCAAAGTCTAACAGTCAGAAATTGGATCCAAACTGTCTGGTGCCCAATTCAATGCTTTTGATTACCAGGTTGTAAGTCTTACTCTTTATAGTAATGGGCAAAGTATTTTTAAAATTTTTTTATCTTTTAGAAATAAATAGATGAAATATATTTTAAAAAATGATTTAATCCATTAGGGAAGAATAAAATATGTATCCCCTTAGTGAACTGTGACAAATAAATGATATTATGTAATTCATCTAAATGTTCTTGATATACCAATGTGTCATTTATTATTTTATTCCTCTAAGCTTCAAATCTACCCTTGGTGGCTCTGCTTGCAACACTGGAACATTTTTCTCTTGCCAGCTGGCAAGATGGTAAGCTTCATCAGTAGAGAACCCTGGTGGGATCCTGGAAGAGAAACAGCTCTTGGTTTCTGTGCATCCTCTCTCCTGGCAGCTTCCTATAATGCTTTGTGGCCAGGGCATATGGTACCTCTCCATGGTACCTCCCTCAGAGGCCCAGAAGGTGATTCCCCAGTTTCCCAGTGTAGCCCCTCTATGAACTTCTCTGCCATCCGGTGGGCCTCAGTAGTGCTCTCTCCAGGGAGGTCTGGATCCCAGCCTTAGAGGGCAGAGGACCCTTTCTATATTTGTTAGTTTCTTGGGTGATCTGTGTTACCTCTAGAGGTTGTGGTTGCTTTCTATATCTTCTATTTCTGTATTCCTTAGAGTTTTCTTTACTCCTTTATGCACAATTCTCTTTTGCTCCTATCTCCTGTCATAGTTAATGATTCCCTGTTTTATACTTTCCCTGTTAAAGTTACTGTATGTTTCTTATCTCCTGATCGAAATCTTACTGGAAGAACCATTAAGTGCAATAAAATATAAATGGATGTATCAATTTACATTCTCAACAGTGTGAGAGGATTCCCTTTTCTCTACATCCTTTCCAGCATTTATTGTTTGTAGATTTTGTGATGATGGCCATTCTGACAGGTATAAGAGGATACCTCATTGTAGTTTTGATTTGCATTTCTGTAATAATAAGTGATGTTGAGCATCTTTTCAAGTATTTGTTGGCCATCTGTATGTCTTCTTTGGGGTAATGACTATTCAGGTCTTCTACTCATTTTTTTTAAATTGTTTTTTTTTTTTTTTTTTATATTGAGCTGCATGAGCTGCTTGTACATTTTATAGATTAGTCCCTTGTCAGATGCTTCATTTGCAAATATTTACTCCCATTCTGAGGGTTACTTTCTTTGTCTTGTTTATGGTTTCCTTTGCTATGCAAAAGTTTTAAGTTTAATTAGGTCCCATTTGTTTATTTTTGTTTCTATTCTCATTATTCCAGGAGGGGCATCAAAAAAAGATCTTGTTGTACTTTGTGCCAAGAGTGTTCTGCCTATGTTTTCCTCTTAGAGTATTACAGTATCTAGCCTTACATTTAGGTGTTTAATCCATTCTGATTTTATGTTTGTGCATGATATTAGGGAATGTTCTAATTTGATTCTTTTACATGTGGCTATGTCCAGCCACTAGGTAGAATAACATGGAGTTTCCTTTAAAAAACTAAAAATAGAACTACCATGTGACCTACCAATCTTGCTACTGGACATATACCTGGGTAAAACCATAATTTAAAAAGAAACATGCACTCCAATGTTCATTGCAGCAGTAGGTACAATAAACACGGATGCCAAGGGAGAAGGGGGGGGTTGGGATGAATTGGAAGATTGGGATTGACATGTGCACACTATTGATACTATCAAGAACCTACTGTAGAGCACAGGGAACTCTACTCAATGCTCTGTGGTGACCTAAATGGGAAGGAAATTTTAAAAAGACAGGATATATGTATACGTATAGCTTATTCACTTTGCTTTGCAGTGGAAATTAATAAAATATTCTAACCAATCATATGCCAGTAAAACATTTTTAAAGATATATAAATGGCTATTTTTTGAGATTGAATATCCTCTATACATATCTGTAGTTATCTCTGAACTTTCCAACCTTAAAGTGTTCCAGTTTCAATAATCTCATTTACATGTTGGGAATAATAACACTTATCTCAAATGATAAGAAGTAGATAACACAAATGTTTATAAAAATGCATTACATATTGTGAAAGCACAATAGAAATGTGAGTTATTATTACTACATGGTAAATGCTCTGAGGACAGGCCCATTTCTGTCCTGCTGTTACTGGATGCCCAGTGCCTTTCACAGGGCTTGGTACACTGTGGGTGCTCCATAAATGCTGGTTTGGTGAACAGATGCATGAACACATCTCTATCATTCCATTTTACATTCAAGTCCATTTGAGCTAAATTTAAAAAATGTCAGATAAAGACATTGAGCAAAAGGTAAATATTATATAATAAAAATTTACTTTGCATCCTTCAACAGCATCTTAAAATCTTCTCGACTCTTGCCTCAAACACATTTGTAGTTACAAAAGAGATAGAAAACATGGAAAAAAAAACCCTATGTAGTCCCAGAGATAAAACTGTGATGTACTGTTTAATGATTTTCAGGTGTATTTTGTAAGAACAGTTACTGTTTGTAACCTGCTTTGGCCACCTGATGCAAAGACCTGACTCATTTGAAAAGACCTTGATGCTGGGAAAGATTGAAGGCAGGAGGAGAAGGCGACGACAGAGGATGAGATGGTTGGATGGCATCACCGACTCAATGGACATGAGTTTGAGTAAACTCCGGGAGTTGGTGATGGACAGGGAGGCCTGGCATGCTGCAGTCCATGGGGTTGCAAAGAGTCGGACACGACTGAGTGACTGAACTGACTGAAAACATTTAATTGTGTATGAGTCTTCTTTTATTATCTTTAAGGAAATTATAGGTTCTGATGCCAAACTGTTTATGTTACAGCACAACTAGAACGCTGTTTTAAGTTATTATGTGGATAAATAACTTCACATTTGATGCCCTTTATTTTCAGGGAGAAAAGAAACAGCTTTCATGGATTTTTTTTTCCCCCACTCTTAATAGTCTCTCCTACAATATTTTCACCCAAAAGACTAGACAGATATCAAGTTAAAATATGTCACTATGGCCAAGATGAAGCTCTATAATTTTTTTCTTCTTACATCTGTCCATGGGCTTGTATACACTGATACTGTTTGTTCCTCTCATTGCAACACTTTTCATAATGATCTTCAGCTGCCTTGTCAAGGAAGTTTGTTGCTTTTTTCTAAGAGTATGGGATTAGTAACACTTCACAAGCTGCTTTGATCACAGGGATGGATGGGGAAAGACAGGCAAAAAATCTGGATTCTCAAAATTGTTTCTTGAAAGTAATGAAAATCACTTATTTTTTGGTGGACTTCCTTCTCTGTGTGTCTGGTGTTTCAAAAAAAAAATGAAGACACAGGATAGTCTCTGAGCTGTTATACATATACGTGTATACTGTATACAGCATATGTGTAAGCTTCTTTCCTTTGCTTCCTGTAAATGAAGAGCAATGTCCATGTAAAGTAGATACTGACTCTTTCACACAGGAACATCCCACTGAACACAGTGGGCTCACATGTTATCCCAAGCATGTGCACGTGTGCTCAGTCATGGACGACTCTTTGTGACCCAGTGGACTGTAGTCACCAGGCTCCTCTGTCCATGGAATTGTCCAGGCATGAACACTGCAGTGGGTGGCCATTTCCTACTCCAGGGGATCTTCCTGACCCAGGGATCGAACCTGCTTCTCTTGTGTCTCCTGCATTGGCAGGCAGGTTCTTCACCACTGCACCACTTGGAAAGCCCCCCAGAGATAATGAATTAAGTCAAAAGCACACTGAAAACATCTGTTTATGACACACAGAATAAACAGATAAGTGAAGGAGTGAATGAATGAATCAAAGCTGAGAAGATCTGATGGAAGAATTTAGCAGTGAAAACTAGGATCACTAGGCTTTCTCATGAATCTAACATTTTTCTCAAGCATGCCATTTGGATGTCATAAACTGCTTTGTGTGTCTGTTGAGAATGCTTGTCTCCATGTCTTTATTGCAATCGATGCATTTTGTTGTTGTTGTAAATAACAAAGCATAGTAAACATTTCCAAGCAACATTTGATTTGTTTATATTGAGAATTGGGAGAATGTGTAAGGATGATTTAGCATGTGCATTTTTAGACTGTGAATTGAAAAAAAAAAAACATAAGACGAAAATAGAAATCTAAAAGCTTCCAGTGGAGCTTGGAAGAGGAAAATCATGAACAGTCAGTTTCATTGTCTTTGAAGTTTTAGACATTCATCTAATTTTATTGACTAACCAAAAAGCCATTTAAGCTTTGCTTCAGATGTCATTTCAGGCTGATAGGTCCGTTTCTCTTACTCTTCAAGACTTAGTTATTAAAAAAATGTTTTTTCCTATTGACAGGTCATAAAACATGAACACAGCAGACTTTATTTGATACAAATTTTTTTCAAAACTTATTATCTAAATTTATGCCTGGGAAGTGCAATCCATAGTCAACCACCTTGTCAAAAACTGGAAAATCATGTATTCACACAAACTACATTCCTTGAACATCTGTGTAGCACTGATTATGCAAATACAACTTATCTTGCACTGATGAACTTACAATTGGTTATTGATGCAAAGAACTTGGAAACATCTTAGAGAGATTATTTAAAATAATTCACTCTAATTATAAATCTATCTTATAGAAGTTTTATGGACTGCACTTTCCCTAGCTGGCAAACTATTTCTGTGCCATTTTGAGTGCTATGAAGAGTAATAGGTTATTTTCCTGTAATATTTTAGGCAATACCAACAACATGCCTAAGAGATACATATTATTAACTTTACTATTTTAAAGAATAGGAAACTAGAGCTTAGAGAAGTTAAGTAACTTTCTCAAGGTTGCACAATTTGTAAGTGACCCAAATAGGATTTAACCTGAACTTGCCCACCACCAAATCAGCATGTTCAACTACTTTATCGTGAGTCCATATATGAAACAGCATATTCTCATATGCTCACAATTATAACTATGTTCAATGATTCTTGGTATTTAAAAATTAATTTATTCATTCAACAAGTATTTTGAGCATATAGTCCACACCGGGCATATATTGCTATGTACTTGTGAATAACACAGACGAATAAATCATAACACAATGTAGAATTATCATATAGATACTTGTAAAGGTTGCGTGTGCAATTAGGAAGGGGTTGCATCTGAGGGAGCATCTGAAGAAAACATTTTATCTGGGATCATTTTATCTGTTATTCTAATGCCAGTGGCTCAGAATACCAACTTCTCTTTAGGCTGTCTAGGTATTTTCTATTTTGTAGAATGTTGTACTTCTCAAAGTGATTACATGGGGGAGGGGCGTCAATGTGGCAAACAATTCTCTATGGACCCATTTATTTACTTATTTTAAAAATAATCTCATTTGTTTTTGGCTGTGCTAAGTCTTTGTTGTCGCTTGGACTTTTGTCCAGTTGTGGCAAGCAGGGGCTACTCTCTAGTTGTGGCACAAGGGCTTCTCATTGCAGTGGTTTCTCTTGCTGCAGAGCATGGGCTCAGGGTGCGTGGGCTTTGGTAGTTGCTGCACCTGGGCTCAGGAGCTGCCGTTCCTGGGCTCTAGAGCACAGGCTCAATAGCTGTGGCCCCTGGGTTTAGCTGCTCTGTGGCATGTGGGAACTTCCCAGATCAGGGATTGAACCTGCATCTCTGGCATTGGCAAGCAGATTCTTTACAACTAAGCCACCAGGGAAGCCCCAGCCCATTTATTCTTAATGAAATAGCTATTCACCTTATCTAGAGCTGAGATTTCTGTCATATTGCTTTTCTAGCTTTAATTAAATATGATTTGACTTGTCCTCTTGCTCTTCAGGCCCAGGTTGTGTTGGGCATGAAGACATATCAAATTCATTGCTGTGAGGACATAAATGATTATGTGTATATATATATATAAATAAAGACTAACAATGTAAGCAATAATAACCAGCTGGTCTAAAAAAAAGTAAGCTTAACCTGAATGAAATGAAAGTACATGGTCCAAACATTTCTCTCACAGAACTGTCAGCCTCTGGTGCTCACTTTAGGACTAAGTTAATTTAAAAATACTACAGGAGAAGAGAGTTGATATCACCTCTATTAATACAATCATTTGACAGCCTACTGACACATAAATAGAAAATAACTTGTCAGACTTAGCTAATTCTTCTGAAATCTAGAGAGAAATTCAATTTTAAAGATTATGTGTAAATGGTTCCTTTGTCCCCAGTAATTCTACAGCCACCTCATACACCCAATTTTCTTCCTTTATTCTCAGTTTGTCATTATTTATTTTGTTATCACTTTATATACTTATTACCTACTTTATTCACCAGCAGAAAAGATCCATATGGGGAGGAACCACATTTTTGTTTATCATGGTGTATCTGGGGCCTGGTATCCTGTAGTCATTTTATTAATGTGTTGCTTGAATAAATTAATAATGACTTCTATAGCCCTACTGGGCTTCCCCTGGTAGCTCAGATGGTAAATAATCTGCCTGCAGTGTGGGAGACCTGGGTTGGGAAAATCCCCTGGAGAAGGGGATGTCTACCCACTTTAGTATTCTTGCCTGGAATATTCCATGGGCAGAGGAGCCTGGTGGGCTAGTCCCATGAGGGGTTGCATTTGTATCTATATCCATCTTCTATAAATTCTGAGCTCTTTGAGAGCAAGATTATAGTCTTAATTCATATTTGTGTCTTCTGAGCCTAGTCTATAAGAGATGCTCAACCATAATTTGCTAAATAAATTAACTCAACCCAGATGTTGCAAAACTGTTCCACTCATACAAACAACTACAACATATTTCCTTGGATGACTATAATGGGGAGAGAGGTAGGATCCCAGGATCTGTCTGAGAATTTATTTCCCTGTTTGTCTCTGTCTAAAGAGAATTTTTGCTAATCTAAAATTTATGGTACTTTTTATTTGCATTCTTGTGCTTTATATTGTCAGTTATTTTCACATTGATTGGCCTGTACCCAAAACTCAAACTTCGATCTCACTCCAGCCCAACTCCTGCCTCTCTCCAAATACAGGATTAATCTTAGTACTGATGAGCTGCTAGAACTCAGTGCTATTTCCCTTAGCAAACAAAAATCCAAGATAATATTGTTTACCAAACTAGATCAGAGTACAAAGAAATCACTTGGGAAGTTTATTAAAATGCATGGATATTCAGAGTCTAAATCAAAGAGGTAAGCTACATTTTACTATAAGCTGTAGGTTGCATTGAGAAATCTGCATTTTAATAATCATGCTGCTGCTGCTGCTGCAGCTAAGTCACTTCAGTTGTGTTCGACTCTGTGCGACCCCATAGACAGCAGCCCACTATGCTCCTCTGTCCCTGGGATTCTCCAGGCAAGAACACTGGAGTGGGTTGCCATTTCCTTCTCCAATGCATGAAAGTGAAAAGTGAAAGGGAAGTCGCTCAGTCGTGCCCGACTCTTAGCAACCCCATGGACTGTAGCCTACCAGGCTCCTCTGTCTATGGGATTTTCCTGGCAAGAGTACTGGAGTGGGGTGCCATTGCCTTCTCCCAATAATCATGCTAGCATTTGATTTGAGAAACTCAAATTTTAAGACCAGAGTTGAGAGAGGATATTTTATACATCCTTGCATTGTCAGTGCCTGTGTTGGACACATAATTGGTATTAACATCCTTCCTCAAAATGTAGATGCCTATGGTTCTTAGACAATCGGTTTTATTCATGATCTGTCTTCTTTTGTTAACCTTTTTTGTGCCCCAGAATCCATTTCCTATCACTTCTTATCCTATGTTATGGCCTAGTCTCAATAGAAATTTAGCTTATTGGTTTATATTTAATGAGAACCTTCTCTATGCCATTAACAATTTCCAATATCACTTCAGATAACTGAGTTGTTTACTAAGAGCAAGTTGAAATGCAAACAACATCCCATAGCCACTGGGACCCAATCCAGATTGCTTGGTGATAAATGATGAACATTGAATTCATTCTTTAAACCTGTAAAAGAATCTAGACCTTGTACTTCACACAATGCTCTGTCATAGACTGAGTTGTGTCCTAAAAAAAGATTTTATTTAAAGTTACAGGATTTTACATTAACCTCTTCTAAAATACTTTATTTGCTAATATTTGTTAAACTTGCAAATCTCTAAAAACTTCCACCAAAGTAGAAATTGAAATAACAGTAGTCTTTTACAAAATGTGGAATCAAATAACAACAAAAGGCCAGTTAACAGCCATATTTTAATATAATAGCTTTTCATTTATATTGCTATTATAAAACTTAAACCTAACTCTTCACAGCTTTTTACAATTCTTTTTGCTGCTGCCGGGGGCGGGGGAGGTTGTAACACTTTGGCGGGTGGGCCTGCTGCCATGGCCCCTCAGCTTTTAACAACTCTTCAGCATATAGACGTGCCACTCAACAGTACTGAAAGCAAGCAGGACCCTATGGGTCCCTCCCAGATACAAAAGATTTCCATGTCACTGTTTCTTGTTTGTAAGAAAAAGTTTCAACCTTCTAGACATTCCCAGAGTTCTAAAGGGCAGATTTGAACAGTTACTAATTAGAAGACTGAGGGAATGCGGAAGCAAAGGAAAGGCTGGCAAGAAACAGGGCAGCGATGCAGCAGGGTTCTGGCTCCTCCTCAAGGGATATAAGGGATATACACAACAATGCGATATGTATCCTTGGGATCAACAAGTGTCATTGTTGTTCAGTCATCCTGTTGTGTTGACTCTTTGTGACCCCATGGACTGCAGTACACCAGGCCTCCCTGTCCCCCATCATCTTCTGGAGTTCGCCCAAGTTCATGTCCATTGCATCAGTGACATCTTCCAACCATCTCATTCTCTGTCACCTCATCTCCCCCTGCCCTCATTCTTCCCCAGTCTGGGTCTTTTCCAATGAGCTGACTCTTTGCATGAGGTGGCCAAAGTATTGGAGCTTCAGCATCAGTCCTTCCAGTGAACACTCAGGACTGATCTCCTTTAGGATGG
Organism: Oryx dammah; assembly: GCF_014754425.2. NCBI lineage: Eukaryota > Metazoa > Chordata > Mammalia > Artiodactyla > Bovidae > Oryx > Oryx dammah. The sequence continues at coordinate 106,835,220 of NW_024070211.1, read as the reverse complement.
ACTGGTTTAATCTCCTTGCAGTCCAAGGAACTCTCAAGAGTTTTCTCCGGCGCCACAGTTTGAAAGCATCAATTCTTTGGTGCTCTGCCTTCTTTATGGTCCAGCTCTCACAACTGTACATGACAACTGGAAAGACCATAGTCTTGATTACACAGAACTTTGTCCACAAAGTTGTGTCTTTGCTTTTTAACATACTGTATAGGTTTGTCATAGCTTTCCTGCCAAGAAGTAATTGTCTTCTAATTTCATGCATGCAGTCAACATCCACAGGGATTTTAGGGCCCTTTTCGGAAACCTGTCACTGCTTTCACCTTTCCCCCTTCTATTTGTCATGAAGTTATGGGACCAGATATCATGATCTCAGCTTTTTAAATATTTAGTTTAAAGCTGATCTTTTCACTCTCCTCCTTTATCCTCATCAAGAGGTTCTTTAGTTCCTCTTCTCTTTCTGCCCTTAGAATGGTATCATCTGTATTTCTGAGGTTCTTGATAGTTCTCCTAGAAATCTTGATTTCAGCTTATAACTCATCCAGCCCAGCATTTTTCATGATGTACATATAAGTTAAATAAACAGGGTGACAATAAACAGCCTTGTCATTCTCCTTTCTCAGTCCTCTACCAGTCAGTTATTCCATACAAGGTTCTAACTGTTGCTTCTTGACCAGTATACAGATTTCTCAGGAGACAGTTAAGATGGTCTGGTATTCCTGTCTCTTTAAGAGTTTTCCACAGCTTGTTATGATTTACACAGTCAAAGGCTTTAGCGTAGTCAATGAAACAGAGGTAGATGTTTTTCTGGTTGATCTCTGATTCCTCTGCCTTTTCTAAACCCAGCATGGACATCTGCAAATTCTTGGTTCACATGATGCTGAAGCCTAGCATGCAGGATTTTGAGCCTGACCTTACTAGCATGGGAGGTGAGTGCAACTGTCCAGTGGTTTGAACATTCTTTAGTACTGCTCTTCTTGGGAATTGGGATGAGGATTGACTGGGTTTTCCACATTGGCTGACATATTGAGTGCAGCACTTTGATAGTGTCACCTTTCAGGATTTTAAATAGCTCTGCTGGAATTCCATCACCTCCATCCACTAGCTTTACTGACAACAGTGCTTCCTAAGACCTAGTAGACCTCATACTCCAGAAGGTCTGGTTCTGGGTAAGTGACCACACCATTGTGGTTATCCAGGTCATTAAGATCCATTTTTGTACAGCTCTTCTGTGTATTCTTTCCATCTCTTCTTTACCTCTTCTCTTTCTATTAGGTCTTTGCCATTTCTGTCCTTTATTGTGCCCATCTTTGGTATTTCCAATGTTCCATCTTTGATATTTCCAATTTTCTGAGAGAGATCTCTAGTCTTTCCCCTTCTGTTGTTTTCCTCTATTTTTTTTTTTTTTTTTGCATTGTTCATTGAAGAAGGCCTTCTTGTCTCTCCTTGGCATTCTCTGTAATTTTGTATTTATTTGGGTGTATCTTTTCCTTTCTCCCTTGCCTTTCACTTCACTTCAGCTGTTTGTAAAGCCTCCTCAGACAACCCCTTTGCCTTCTTGCTTCTCATTTCCTTTGGGTGGTTTTGTTTGCTGCCTCTTATACAATATTATCGGAGGAGGCAATGGCACCCCACTCCAGTACTCTTGCCTGGGAAATCCCATGGATGGAGGAGCCTGGTAGGCTATAGTCCATGGGGTCGCTAAGAGTCAGACACAACTGAGCGACTTCACTTTCACTTTTCACTTTCATGCATTGGAGATGGAAATGGCAACCCACTCCAGTATTCTTGCCTGGAGAATCCCAGGGACAGAGGAGCCTGGTGGGCTTCAGTCCTTGGGGTCGCACAGAATCGGACACGACTGACGTGACTTAGCTGTGACTTAGCATACAATATTATGGACTTCTGTCCATAGTTCTTCAGGCACTCTGTTTACTAGATCTAATCCCTTGAATCTATTCATCACCTCCACTGTATATTCATAGGGGATTTTATTTAAGTCATACCTGGCTGGACCAGTGGTTTTCCCCACACGACTGACGTGACTTAGCTGTGACTTAGCATACAATATTATGGACTTCTGTCCATAGTTCTTCAGGCTCTCTGTTTACTAGATCTAATCCCTTGAATCTATTCATCACCTCCACTGTATATTCATAGGGGAATTTATTTAAGTCATACCTGGCTGGACCAGTGGTTTTCCCTACTTTCTTTGGTTTAAGCCTGAATTTTGTTATGAAAAGCTTATGACAGACTACTATAAAGATTTGAACAATATTTTAACAAAATTAAAAAAATTCAACAACAATATTATAAAGATTTTAGTATCTTAATCAAAAATTTTTCTCTAGTAAAATCAATTCTTCAATATATATCCTCCATCATTGATGATTGTACTTACGTCTAGTGTTTCTTTTAGAAAAATAGATAAAAGTTGGTATGAATTTTTAGATTGAAATCTTGAATTTGATTAACATTGTTAACCTGTCTCTCCAAGTGATCATACTTTTTTTTTTCACCACCACAACATATGAGAGGGTCTATTTCTTTATATAGCTTCTCTGGTGGCTCAGACAGTAAAGGATCTGCCTGCAAAGCAGGAGACCCAAGTTCATTTCCTGGGTCAGGAAGATCCCCTGGAGAAGGAAATGGCAACCCACTCCAGTATTCTTGCCTGGAGAATCCCATGAATAGAGGAGCCTGGCTATGGTCCATGGCCACAAAGAGCTGGACATGACTGAGTAGCTAACACACTTTCACTACCTAATACATCCTACAAATGAGGGGCTTCCCTTGTGGCTCAGCCGATAAAGAATCTGCCTACAATGCAGGCGACCTGGGTTCAATCCCTGTTGGGGAAGATCCCTTGGAGAAGAAAGCAGCAATCCACTCCAGTACTCTTGCCTGGAAAATTCCATGGACAGAGGAGCAGGACAGGCTGCAGTCCATGGAATTGCAAAGAGCTGGACACAACTGTGCAACTAACTTTCACTTTTTCACAAATGGAAGTTTGTCACAGAAAGTTTTTACATTCTGATCGTCTGATGGAAAATATTATGCCTAATTCTTATGTCAATTTTATCAATAATTACTAGTGTTGTTCACATTTTTATATGGTTATTATAAATTATAGCTTTATTTTGGTTCCTACACTTACTCCTTGGAAGGAAAGTTATGACCAATCTAGATAGCATATTGAAAAGCAGAAACATTACTTTGCCAACAAAGATGCATCTAGTCAAGGCTATGGTTTTTCCAGTAGTCAAGTATGGATGTGAGAGTTGGACTATAAAGAAAGCTGAGTGCCAAAGAATTGATACTTTTGAACTGTGGTGTTGGAGAAGGCCCATGATAGTCCCTTGGATTGCAAGAAGATCCAACCAGTCCATCCTAAAGGATATCAGTCCTGGGATTTCTTTGGAAGGACTGATGCTAAAGCTGAAACTCCAAAACTTTGGCCATCTGATGCAAAGAGCTGACTCATTTGAAAAGACCCTGATGCTGGGAAAGACTGAAGGCAGGAGGAGAAGGCGATGACAGAGGATGAGATGGTTGGATGGCATCATTGACTCAGTAGACTGAGTTTGGGTAAACTCTGGGAGTTGGTGATGGACAGGAAGGCCTGGTGTGCTGCAGTCCATGGGGTTGCAAAGAGCTGGACACGACTGAGTGACTGAACTGAAATGGAAACTGATACTTCGTCCAGTTTTAAATTTGGGTGTCTCTTTGATAGATGCTTCCCATATATCCTGGATATTAATGTTGTATCGGTTACATGTGCTATAATATTTGCTATTTTTCTATTCTCTTATTTAGTTAATATATTGTTTTCAGAACCATAGACAAAAAATGTCACCTGCCATATCAGTAACCAAAGGACATGGGGACTATCAAGCTATCAGCCACTGAGGCCACCCTCGATGACGGTACACCCTAGGGGATTCAGGATGGAGAAAAACAGGACACTGCCCCTACTTAGTTAAGAAGTATATCAAAGGAATAATTTCATTAAGCCCAGATTTAAAATAAAAGAGGAGACTTCCCTGATGGTCCAGTGGTTAAGACTCTGCACTTCCAAAGGAGGGGTATAGGTTTGATTCTTGGTTGGGGAACTAAGATCCCACAGGCTCAGCAACATGACCCCTCCAAAAAAAAACCCCAGACTCGCATCTTCTCATACAGAGAAAAGTGCTAAGTTCATCAACTTAGGATGTTTGCTTTTACTTTAATTAGCTGTAATCTTTTCATGTTCAACTCTTTTTTTTGTTTGTTTGTTTTGCAAAAATTCCTACCTTACCTCTTTAGAACAGACTCTCAGAGATATCTAAGAGGCTATATTCTGGGCTTAGTATTGTGTATTCTGGATAAGTCTTCAATAATGCCCCAACTAAAACACAATTCTCACCTTTTAGGCTGTGCAATTTTTTAAGTCAACAGAAATTTAAATATTTTTATGATATTGGGTCTCATACATTTTCTGTTTATTTTCCCCTCTCGTCATAAATATATACTTATATTAATATAATTTTATACAGAGCTCCCTTTATAAAACCTCTAATTCATATCTGATGTTTGTGTAGGTATAGTTCTGTTTTGTTATACATGTTGACTCTTACATAGTGTTGTTTCTTGCCTATACTGTGATTTTTGTGAGCTCACGTTCATTGGAACTCTAACCTTAGACTTTATTGAGGCCTTAGTCAACTAAGTACATTCTGCCAGAGAGGATTTATATTTTGTCCTACCAGCTGTTTACTAACCTGGATCCATTAAAAATTGATATTAAAATTCCTTAATAGTTAGCTATCCATAATATAACTAAAAGTAATGAGCTCCATGCTCTGACATCATCTTCCCACAGAGCACTTCATCATTGCTAGGGATAGAGATTGAAGATACTTAAGCAATGAGTCAAAAGTATTGTTACATGATGATATAAAATAGGTTTGGAGGTGGTGTGTAAAATTCTTCCCTGATGTTTTTGAAAGGCAATGGTCTTAACAAGTCACTAGAGAATGATTACGCATCCCCTAATAAATCTGGAACCACCTAGAATGTTACATGCTGAAATATTAGACCTAGTAAACTATTAAACAGGATGCTTCCTATTGTGTTTGGCAAGAACTGATTATTTTTTTTAAATAGATGATCTTCAAAAAATTGACCAACTGGTCTTTTATATTAGGCAATACAAAGTTACGTGTTATTCTTCAAGAATTCCTGAGACCCTCTGGCTGGGACTTTGTGTACTCTTCTAATTGAGGCCCCATATAGTATTTCATCACTTTGGAAGTTGTAAATAAAGAATCATAACCATGACATGCAAAATTTATTCATAGAACATTATTTTAGCTCAATCCTCATATTTATAGATGTACAAAAAAAGCCAAATATAGAAACATGTAACTCTTTGTAAATATAACTTTATATTCATGTGCTATTATTACTTGTTTTCATATTCCTTATTGATAAGTTATTATTCTTCTAATTCACCATGGACAGTAAATATTTTAAGGAGCATGTGAAGCTGCATTAAGCAGAAATAATAAGATATTATCTTAAAAACAAAATGCTTCTAATTAATTTTGATTTCAAATAAATGAGATATTTCTTATATTAGATTGTGTGGAAAAAATACACATTTGTAATAAAAATATTTGGCTCAAAATCTGAAAATACAAATACATAAAAAACTTATATACTTTGAAAACTGAATTTTTAAAGAACTGCTAATTAGCTAATGTACTTGGCAGCTCTTTTCCCCACTCCTCATATCTAGGATGTCTAGAGCTTAGGATTGTCCCTAGAATGTTAGTTTTTTATTGTGGTAAAAAATAGATAAATACTCCACTCCTTCACTTTTATAAATTTTGTTAAAACATGTCAATCAACATTTTAATCAACCCTGAATGCATAAAAATTGCCTTCCTTTTTCATTCAAACCAGCTTTCTTAACCTGGCAACTGAGTCATATTAATCTCAACCTAAATTGTTTCATTTTGGAGTTGAGATCCTACTCAGGCACCACCTTACTGGGTATAAAGACATTCATTGACATGAACTGCTAAGTATAAAATATATGGAAGCTTTCCTATTCCCCCCATTCCTTACTTTCAATTGATCTACCTGGAATTTTCCCCCTTTCTCATATTCCTCCCTTTCAAACATCTTTGAAAGAAACATCTTTACAAATCCCAATCATATTTCACAATCAGCACCATTCCCCTCCACAAAAAGACTTAAACAAGAAAAAAAAAGAAGAAGAAAAAAAAAAAAGAAAATCGACATTTCTACAAAGCATCTTGGGTCCAGGGACAAAAGACTTTCTGGATGTCTTTCTACTATACAACTATTCATCCTTTAAAGACAATTTTTGTTTGTGGACATGCTTCCTTTCTTAAAAGTGGCTCAGGGACAGAATATGTCTTCATATACCCTACTCCCTGATACCAAATACAGAAGCAGGACCACAGTACATGTTCAGTAAACATTTGCTGAATTTATGATGTTGCTATTGCTCTCCCTCTGTGTTTGTCTCTGACGCCAGTTATTTAGTAACTGGATTCTAGATATTTCTCAAAGACTGTTTTAGAACTGCTTTTCCCTGATGCCTTTTCCTGCCTTTCCCCCTCTATTCCTACTTCTGTTTCTGTCACTTTCTCTCTCTCTCCTCCTTTCTTCGTTCTCTCTTTCTTTTCCCTCAAAAATCACTGCCTTAAAGTAATGTGTTTTCTTAGTCATGCATTAATCCTTTGTGACTAGCTTTGTGCTTAAACCCAGCTATGATTGCATCTTCAACACCTGTCATGAAACTTGTCCAGTGTGGACCCACCACATTCGTGAACCTCTAACGTTGCCTTTATTTTGAAACACTGACAGCTACATGAGCCGTGCCAGCCTGGAGAGAACATGAACTCAGGTTAAGATGCAGGGTTCTTGTGTTTCACCTTTGTACTGACATTCTAATTTCAAACCTATTAGGTAACACAATTCTCATGTCCCTTTCCTTAGAATAACCACTTCTTGGTTCAGGTCCCACGTGTGAGCTCCAAGTCTTTAGCCAGTCCTATGATTCTGCCTGAATCATTTGCCTCTTATCTTAGCCTGTCTTCTGGAGACCAAAAGTGAGCAATAGATATGCCAAACGTATAAGATGTGTACTGAGGAGCAAAGGGCGGAATAGTCACACACTTTGCATGGTGATACTGGTAAGGTATAAGGGTTCTGTGTGTGCTTAGTTGCTCAGTAATGTCTGACTCCATGGTCCCATGGACTGTAGCCTGCCAGGCTCCTCTGTCCATGGAATTTTCCAGGCAAGAATACCGGAGTAGGTTGCCATTCCCTTCTCCACGGATCTTCGTGACCCAGGGATCAAACCCATGTCTTTTTGCATCTCTTGCATTGGCAGGTGGATTCTTTACCACTAGCTCCACCTGTGAAACCCCATAAGGGTTTTACTGCCATGTTACCTTCGCTTCAAGTAACTGTGTAAATACCAACAATATGGTCAACTCAGATCATGGGGCCTGTCATCTCTCAAGGAGGATTCTGCTTCAAACCTTCCTGAATATATCTGCTTTAAACATATTAAAAACTATAACTTTGTATACTCCTAGGGATGAAGAAAGAGAAAAAAATCTTTTATTTGAGTCTTTGCTTAAATGTCTTCTTTTTGTTGTGGCTCATCCTGACTATCCTAATTAAAACTGCAAACCTTCACAGTACCCTATCCAATTTATCCTGATCTTTATCTTCTATATATAATTGCCTTCTGATATATAATTTACTTAACTATTTTTATTGTGCATTGTATGTTTCTCCCTGTTAGACTACAAGCTGCACGAAGGCAGATTTTTTTTTTCTTCTTTTCCCTCATCTTAGTCTATCTTATTCATGGATGTTCCCAAGCATGTAGACTAGTACCTGGCTCAAATAAACAATCAAAAAAATTTGATGAATGAATAAATGGACAAATGAAAACAGTGCATCAAAAATATTCTCCAGGAATAGATATACATTTCTGATTCTATAATCAGAATATTTAAAAAATAATATTTAGTTCTTCCAATACACAAGATGAATGAATGGTTCTCAAGTGGGATATTTATATTTGTTGTTCTCTTTCTTTGATGGCATCATGTTTTAAAATTAAATATGACCATGTCCCAGCTCAAAATGATTTCCTGGGATTTTGATAATTAACCAATGGAAATTTTCCAGCATTCCAAGGTGCTGATTTATAGCTAGCATGTGAAAGACCTCATGAATAGATCCTTCACTACAGTTTCCTCAGAATAGCAAACCCCCAGCTGCCCCTTCCAACAGAGTCCATGATTTAACTCTGGACTTTGTTTTGACTCACTGACTATAAAAGGGACTAAAAGGAACGTATGGGAGTCATTGAAAAACTGCAGGTGAAACCCACTTTAAGAAAGAAAAAGAGCAACCTCAAACTGAGTAAAGAGATCAAACATAGCAAATCCTTTTGATATAACAAAAGGAGTCTTCACTTTGTAAAGGACGTCACTGTGAGATTATTTTAAATGGTGATTCACTGACAATATTTTTACTGATGACATGTTTCCTGTATGAATTAAAATAACATGGTATTTTATAGAATACCTGGGGGCATGAAAGAAGGTACAAGCAGGTAAGGAAGCAGGTCTGGGAGTAGAAGCTGGTGCTGAGAGTCTTGGGTTCACCATGGTGTGCCCAGAGACTAGGTCTAAAAGCCTGTATTTTGCGTTTCGTTAGAGAGAGCACATCAGTCAGAGCAGAACAAATGGTGCTGATGGCTGTCGCTGGAACTGCCCTGTGACTAAATGTCTAATTTATTTATGAGCTTCCAAATGAAGCCCCCTTTTTTATTAAAAGAATGGTTCTGTTAATTTTAAGGCATCCTGTTACTGTATTTCATTTAACTTTGTTGACCTTAGGTATTTAGAGAATGGTTTGCTTCCTGACCTGAGCGGATTCATATTCCTAAGACAGTTAAGCTCTAGAAAAGATATTATAGGAAAATCGCATAGCCTCACAGTAGAAATGTCTGTTCCTATAATAGTACCATTGTTTTATAGTGCGTTGAGAAGGGGACACAGGTGAAACTGTGTTTCTCTTAATTTTGTCACTAGGAAATACTGCACAGAAGAGACAGTCACTAAACCTTGTAGACAATCTTTTTATTATGTGGATTATTGTTACTTACTTGTTTATTTTGCTGACATAGACTTTCTTTATACTTACCCACCTATATTTTTAGAAGGATAAATTTGCAGAGAAAGGGTAAGTTAAAATTAACTATCATCTGGATCCCTTCCTATGAGAAAGGTGGATGATGAGTTTCTTGAAGAAATGACATCTACTAAAACTATAATGACCAAAATGGTAACTATTTGCATTTAAATTAATTAAAATTCAGTAAAATTCCCAAATTGCTTCATCTCAGCAGGTACTTTTGAAGTACTTAATTATCATTAGTGGTTATTTGCTACTGGTGTTACCACATTGAAGCGTACACATGTGGAACACTTTTATAAGAGACATGTGTACCCAAATGTTCATTGCAGCACTGTTTATAATAGTTAGGACATGGAAACAACCTAGATGTCCATCAGCAGATGAGTGGATAAGAAAGTCATGTTTCATATACACAATGGAATATTACTCAGCTATAAAAAAGAACACATTTGAATCAGTTCTAACAAAGTGGATGAAACTAGAGCCTATTATACAGAGTGAAGTAAGTCAGAAAGAAAAACACCAATACCGTATATTAACGCACATATACAGAATTTAGAAAGATGGCAGCAACGACCCTATCTGTAAATCAGCAAAAGAGACACAGATGTAAAGAACAGAGTTTTGGACTCTGTGGGAGAAGGCGAGGGTGGGATGATTTGAGAGAATAGCATTGAAACATGTATATCACCATATGTGAAATAGATCACCAGTCCAAGTTTGATGCATGAAACAAGGCACCCAAAGCCAGTGCACTGGGACAACCCAGAGGGATGGGATGGGGAGGGAGGGGACAGGGGGTTCAGGATGGGGGGTGACGCATGTGTGCCTGTTGCTGATTCATGTCAACAGATGGCAAAAACCACCATAATATTGTAAAGTAATTAGCCTACAACTAAAATAAATTAATTAAAAACATCAAAACATCTAATTTTAAAGAACAAATGAGACATGTGAATAATAATCACACACAAGTATATGCAGTGCACATATATCAATATTGTGGAAACATTATAACTGAAAGGATCCCACCACTTATAGAGTAGTGGAAGATCTGAACAAACAGAACCCAGAACTCTTATCAGGGAAGACGAATGGCCATTATGAGAATAAAAATAAATTTAGCTTTAATTCGGCATAATAAATCAAGAAATATACCAGGTAATATCTTAAGGTTTATCACAAAAGCCTTGAAAGAGTAACTTTGAATGTATATTTTATCTGTTAGCATTTTACATGTTGATAATTTAAAAAATCAATATTAAAATGATGGTTTGCAGAATAAAAGTGAAAAGTAGGCAACTGTTATATAAAAAAAAAATCCCAATTAACTTAAAATTTATGAACATTACCCAATCACCTGTGATATTTGAAGCATCTCTTGGTCCAGAAATTTTCAGCAGAAAAAGTAGATATTGTATACTATGTACATGTGGATCAAACTGAAGTAGATCAAACCATGTAAATCAGTATCTAAGACCCTCATTATTTACTTTCCAACTTAGTGGTTTTTAAATTTCTGAAGGAAATTCCATAAATCAGATTTTTAATAGCACTACAACATTTCAGTCAAAAACCATTTATATGAATTTGTCTTTTCTCACACCTATCATATCACCCAAATTTGTCAAATTATGGATTCGTCATGCTTGACATTTAATTTCAAATGAGCCAAGTCTTCCTAGCATTGGAACAACTAACTACTAGAGTACATTCCACAGAAAATATGAACATAATGCACTCACATGTACACACAGCACTACATGTTATTCGACACTAATACGCCAGTGAGGAAATCTTAGCAAACCTAAGAAGAGGTGGTGAGGGCAATTAAACACAAGCCGGGGTGGATCATCAGACATGGAAAGGAGTCTGGGGAAACCCCAGTGCCCTTCTGTGCTGCTCCCTATGACCTGCAGTTTGGATAAGGGACAGGGCTAATCCATTCGGCATCTCCATTCCTGAGTCCCAAGATGGGACTATCAATTTACATCGATTTTACTAAATTCAAACAATGCAGGCCATTAGGTAACTACAACTTAACAATCTATTAGTTTGTTAGTTTATTTTTAAAACGCTACTGTCTATAAAAGAGCTATAAGTAAATGCTACCTTCAAGTATGAAATGCTTGAGGCTACTTAAGAGGTTTAACTAATATGAGAGGCCATTACAGTCACTCATATAATTGTATAAACTCTGATATCTTTCAGTTATTACAATTATTCAGACACTTGTGTTTACCTTCTTGGAATAAATTCTATCTCTGTGCAGCAGAACAACAATATGAATATACTCTTTGATTGTGCTGGCTTTGTCAAGATTATAAGTTAACTCTAAGTATTAAAAGAGCTTATGATTATTCCATCAGAGAGAAAAACTGGGGGTACCATGGAAGAATTAAAAGGACCCTATAATGAAAGAAGCTTCTCTTAGAAAGTAGTGATGCAGAGGGATCGGGTCTCATGCAAGGTACATATAAAATAAAAATTCAGTTAGTTGCTATGTTCATATTTAGTGCAATTTCTACACTCTGGCTTTTGTTGTTGTTGTTTTAGTTTAGTTGTTTGAGATTTTCAATATACCTAGAAATTTAAATCTGTGATCACTCTAAAATTTAAGTCATACCTTGATAATAAATAATGCCCTTCAGACTACCTTTTCTAAGCTTATAAAGTTAAGAGGCTTTTGAAAAGCTTTCCATGGAAATGAAAGAAAACAGAAGAGAGAAGAAGTAAGGTGAGATGAGAGGAGCTGTTTATCTCATGTAACTTTGATTAGTTTGCCAGCCTTTCTGTGCTAAGATCTCCACAGGCCAGCATCATCAGACATAAATCATTCACTAAAGCTTCCCTTTTTTTTTTTTTGGCCTCTGCTAATCTAATTCTTAGTATTCAGCCAAGTGCACACAAAGTTTAATCACAAGGCCAGAAATATATGGAGTAAATTCTTCAAGACTAATACTAATCATATTAGGATATCTACTGGGCATACCAAAATGAATTGAAAATGAAACATAGAGATTGAGATCCCAATTTGAAGGTATTTTGAAATCCATGCCTGGCCCTCATTAGAAAACTAGCCCCCACACCCCATCCCCCCACCAAAAAAAGAAAGAAAGCTCTCTTTTATTCTTCCCACATCATCTCCCACTCCAAATTACATACTTAAATCAATTGGAAACAGAATGGGCTAAATCGTATGTAAATTATTCTGAGGTTCAGTTTGTACTGTCATAGATTATAGCTTATCAAACTTTAATGTGCACACGAATCATTTGAGGATCTTGTTAACATACAGATTCTAATTCAGTAAGACTGATGAGGAGCCCAAGGTTCTGCATTTGTAATATGCCTCCAAGGGATGCTTCTGGTCTGATTCACAGAAGACACTTTGAACAGCAAAGTTTTAAAGTAGAGCACCATTTGCTTTCCCAAATTGTGACTTGTCTATCATATTCCAAAGACTATTCCACATTACTTTCGACTGGCATCTTGATGGTTGGCTATATATAAATATATATATCAAAAGTGTCCTAAAAGTTGTACTAATTTTGATTATTAACAAACATCACAAATACTATAATATGCATTACTTGGCTAAAATAGAAAAACCCAGAATATGACTAATCAGAAATGATATATTATATCCATATTTTACCATAAATTATTTATATTTTGCAGATCTGTCATAGTTGAAATTATACTGATACTGTAATTTCTAACATATGCACTATTAACTTTTTAATGACATTTGCAGAACATTGATCAAATTTATGAGGTTTTCCCTTAAATTATGACACGCTCATGTCACTTTTTATTCTGAATTCATTAAGCACATTTAGTTTAATTGTCTGAAAAAGAGATGCTGAAGGCTTTACATTTTTTTTTTGCCATTGACAATTACTTATATTTTATTCTTTTATTTCCCACAGACAGGGAGACAAATATGTTTTTCCCTTTAGAAAAGGAAAAGTCAAGTGACGGTAAAATGCGTGGCTCCAAAAGCCTAATACTGAAAACACGTATTGTACTGGCTTATAATCAATTAAAAGATATTTTATTTTTAAAAATCAAAGCAAATATGATATACGCTGCTGCTGCTGCTAAGTCACTTCAGTCGTGTCCGACTGCAGCCCACCAGGCTCCCCTGTCCCTGGGAATCTCCAGGCAAGAACACTGGAGTGGGTTGCCATTTCCTTCTCCAAGGCATGAAAGTGAAAAGTGAAAGGGAAGTCATTCAGTCATGTCTGACTCTTAGCGACCCCATGGACTGCAGCCTACCAGGCTCCTCCGTTCATGGGACTCTCCAGGTAAGAGTACTGGAGTGGGTTGCCATTGCTTTTTCCAGAATATGATATATAGAGAGAAGTATTTAAATATACCACTTCTCCCCTGAATTGTGTTTCTTGAGCTGTTCTTTCCCAATTTTTAAACAAAACTTTTAAAGATTTTACTTATTAACCACTCATGCTATACAATGTACAACTCTAAGAAATATAAAAAAATTATGCAAACCTTCAAAGATGCGACTGTGACCACTTTCAGATGAGATCTTGTCAAAAGGTGTTTCCTTGTCTTTTGTGCCTGAATCTTTCACAGAATCATCGGACTGGCTCCCAGGGTGACTCTTAAATGCTGGTGAACACAAATTTCTCTCAATTTCCACTTCCTGTTAGAAGACATTAAAGGGATATGTGTTAAAAGCTATCAGTGGGAAACAGATGTGGTTTTTAGGGGGTTTAAAAAGTGGGAGTGAGTGAGGGAGGAGGTTTCTATGAGTGATGCATTCCAATATGCTTTGGGTAAAATGTTGATAACTTAGCCAAGCACTGCAAACACATATCTGACACTTAGTTTACTTCTCTGGAACTAGTTCCACTTTCCAAATTAGCTTTTCTTTCATGTGGCTTGTTTTGTTCTCATAAAAGAGAGAAAGTAGAAATAAGAGTCAAAATATAACCTACTACATGTTAATAGATGCAACTTCCTAAGGCCTGAGAAATGTCCTTAAGGGATTCAAAAAAAATAGCTATATATATCAACGTCATATGCTTAAGACAGAAGGAAATGAGTTTTTCTTTAATATCATGCTCATCCTATAGTGATAATCAGTAATTATAGAGTTCCCAAATTACAAACCTATTCAACTGCCATATACAGTAAGTACAGTTTGGCCATTCATAGAGATTATGAAATTACTTCTTTGAGACAGTAATTCAAAGTTGGAGAGATAAAAATTTCCCAAATAAAAATGTATAAATGATATTTCAAATACAGGGAGTCTACTGTTCCTTGTTTTATAGATTAACACAATCCAATCAAGCAAACCCCATCAATCAGACTAATTATTTTGAATAAAAAATTGTGAAATGTAAATGAGCCAAGACAGCTTGAGAAGCAAAGGGTACTTTTTAAAATCAAGTAATATGTTGAAAAAACTTTAATAGCTACTCACAACTTTTATATTTTTGTACATGAAGTTGTATTTTCTAAACCATGACCATTCAGATAAAGAACTGATTAATTGCTCTTTACTTTTGTTACATTTTAAATACACTGGCATGAATAAGTCAAGTTTGAGAGACAGATCAAAACTCTAAAACATTTCTTAGAGTAGGTACATTTTCTGTGTCTATGATATGGTTAGACAGGCAAGGCTTTCAGAAAAATAATCTCTTAACTTCTTAGCATGTTTATGTTTTCTAATTTTCACACACACAGTATATATACATACATATACTACATTTATAACATTTATATATATACACTCAGTTCTGTTCAGTTCAGTCACTCAGTCGTGTCCGACTCTTTGCGACCCGCCAATGAATCGCAGCACACCAGGCCTCCCTGTCTATCACCAACTCCCGGAGTTCACTCAGACTCACGTCCATCGAGTCCGTGATGCCATCCAGCCATCTCATCCTCTGTCATCCCCTTCTCCTCCTGCCCCCAATCCCTCCCTGAATCAGAGTCTTTTCAATGAGTCAACTCTTCGCATGAGGTGGCCAAAGTACTGGAGTTTCAGCTTCAGCATCATTCCCTCCAAAGAAATCCCAGGGCTGATCTCCTTCAGAATGGACTGGTTGGATCTCCTTGCAGTCCAAGGGACTCTCAAGAGTCTTCTCCAACACCATAGTTAAAAAGCATCAATTCTTCGGTGCTCAGCCTTCTTCACAGTCCAACTCTCATATCCATACATGACCACTGGAAAAACCATAGCCTTGACTAGATGGACCTTAGTCAGCAAAGTAATGTCTCTGCTTTTGAATATGCTATCTAGGTTGGTCATAACTTGTCTTCCAAGGAGTAAGCGTCTTTTAATTTCATGGCTGCAATCACCATCTTCAGTGATTTTGGAGCCCCCCAAAATAAAGTCTGTCACTGTTTCCACTGGTTCCCCATCTATTTCCCAGAAGTTCATATATATAATTAGAAAATAGTGGTATGTGATTGACCATCTCATCTTTCAGTCCCCTCCTTCCAATATATAATACATACTGTCTTCTTTACTGTGACTGTTTAACTGGAACTAAAAACATTTACAGGAATCAAACAATGGTAAAGAAGTTTCCATTTTTAAAAAGGCATTGCCTTTAACATTTCTGTTTCCAACTATGAGCAAAAACCCAAATGCTCATAACAGTAGTTTGCTTTATGTCATCAAGATACAGTGTCAGATAAGCCATGGCGCTTGGCTCGATGGCCTTAGCTAGTAGAGAAGCACAGAATGCTCCCCTCAGTTCAATCTGGTGTCTTCTCCTACTGTCACAGGAAGTGACTGCTGTGAAATGGTTGCAGCATGTTTGCTTGTTTCAGCAATTTAATCCAGCTCCTTGCATTGGCAAAAATAAACTAAGATAAGCAAAGAAAAAATAAAAATGCCTTAAAAGTCATGATTCTTGTTCAGAAAATTTTTGTTTTGATAATGGCCAGAATGCTGAAAATGGTCCACAAACCTGATGTGTGCATGTGCTCAATCGTTCAGTCATGTCCAGCTCTTTGTGACCCCATGGACTGCAGCCCATCAGGCTCCTCTGTCCATGGGATTCTCCAGGCAAGAATACTGGAGAGGGGTGCCATTTCCTTCTCCAGGAGATCTTCCCAACCCAGGAATTGAAACCCTGTCTCTTGTGTCTCCTGATAGGTGATGTGAAATTACCATCTCTCTGTTTCATATGTAAACACAAAATGTGATTTGGTGAAATTGTTTAAGCAAATTTCAGCCAGTGATGACTCTGACATATATTATATTGGTATTTTCAGCTCTGAATTCACAACTATCAAGAGTGCCTCATATACTGAGGCAGTAAAGGGCCCCACAGACAATTCAAATATGGACAAGTAGACCCATTTCCAAGCCTTGATCATCAGATTCATATCAGTGTGTGGCAGCTTCCTTAGCACCCTGTCAAATGGTAAGAAGGGGCCTGTATAGAAAAGGACTTTTTAGATAAGGTTGAATTGAGTTGTCTCTAATCAGTAATCTGCTGTAATCTCTTTTTAATCTGTTTTATGCACTGGGTTCCTACAAAAGATTTACTCTGAGTAAAAATCCACAGGCTTAAATAAATGCACAGAATACCAGTTTAGAGGGGGAAAATACCCACAGCCTTTGATTATGAGAAACTGAGATTCAAGCCTTCCCTTCACTACTTATTAGCTATGTGATCTTGTTCAGGTCACTTAATATATCTGGGACTAAGTTTTCTCATATATTATAGGAAAAGATTTAGTCACTGAACATCTAATATCCAACAATCAACTATTTGTAGTGTAATTTCATTTGAAATACAATAAAACAAAATTTAAAAATGTGATTCATTTTTTGTAGCTTCCAGTCTAGTCAAGGAGACAAAGTATAGTAAACCACATAAATCAACATAAATATGCAACTATGTACAGGTAAGGAAGAAGAGATACATACACTCTGAGTGTCTAAAATAGAAGAATTAGCCTAGTGAGGAAAATCATAAACAGTGTTCCCCTCTACCCTTACCCTAGAAGAACTTGGCTGATATTTGAAGGATAAACATCCTACTTTGACAAAACCTACTCTAGCTTTTCACACTGTAGCCCTGATTTTGTTATGTGTGCATATGTACACACACACATATGCAAACACACACACATACACACATTGCTTAAAATTCTTCAGTAACTCAGCTAAGGTCATAATAGTTAGTGTGGCCTTCCATTGGCGTTACTGACATTTTGAACCAGGTAACTCTATATTGTGAGGAGCATATTCTGTGCATTGTGGGATGCTTAGCAAGTTTTCTTCCATTTTACCCACTAGATGCCAGTAGCATGGCCCCCTGGCTGTGACCATCAAAGGTGTGTTCAGACATTGCCAAGTTTCCCATGGGGAGCAAAGACATCCCTGATTGAGAGCTGCTACTTCAGAATAGGCTGGACCAGAAGAAGATCAATATTTATATGAGAAGATAGATTATGAGAGTATGGTAGTGCTCCAGGCAAGTGATGACAAAGGGTGGTGATGGAAATAAAGAGCAGTGAACTAAGTTGAACGCTATTTAGGATGTAAAATTGACATTGCTAAATGATGGGTTGTCTGAGGTTTGAGAGAGAGAGAATTTCATCTTTCTTCTTTCTGGTGTACATAACTAAATGAGTTGTGGTATAATTAAATCATGTGAAAGCACCAGAAGAAGACTGGTTTGGCAGAAAAAAATAGACCATGAGTTGGGTAGCAAGATATCCAAAAGGACTGCATTTGTAGTCCTGGAGCTTAGTGGAGAGGTCTTAATGAACAAGTAATCTGTGAGTCATCTGTCTTATGGCGGTAATTGAAACAGCGGTTGTGCATGAACTTTCTTCAAGTGTGATGAGGAAAACATCCAGAATTGAGCCTTGAAAAATGCTGACAGTTAATATTAGGGCAGAGAAGTAATAGCAGGCAGGAAGAATGTTAGAAGAAAATTAGAAGGGAGGAATATCTTTAATAATATTACATTTTTATTGGGAGTAAAATTAGATAGAAACTTAAATACATACTTTGAGTGTAGCAACATGGATGTAAACTGTTGAGTAAAATTGTTTTGGTGAAAGTAAAAAGCTAGGAGGCAGATTGAAATGGGTGAAGAACTAACTGAGAGATAGTGGGTGAAGATAATTTCTTATATAGCTTAGTGTTAAAGTGAAGGGAAGAAATAGAGGAGTAACTTGAGAGACGTGTTTTATTTCTGTGGTAAAGAGAGAGACGTGCATGTGTTGAAAAGTCAGTTGAATGGATTAAGTGAGATGGAGAAGCTGGTTGGCTATGCTGCAGAGCCAAGGAAAATCAATGATGTAAAATTTCTGAGAGGGGAAAGAGAATGGGACCCAAAACATGGGATCAAATATAACCCAAAGATAAGAGAACATAAGCATTCTGGTTGTCACTGAGGGGAAGGAAGGTGAAATAAATACAGATATAGATAATTTGTAGGCTTGGTAGCTTGAAGATAAGAACATCCCAACCTGAGATCATCTGTTTTCACTGTTAGAATGTGAGTTCTGATGCAAGCAGGAAGAGCTTGGAGAAGACAATGAAAGAAGTTTAATTTCATTGCTGTGGGAAACAGAGAAGTGAGATGAGCAGACAGACGGCCGGGCCTAATGCAGCCCTGGGTGCCCATTTGAGGCTGATAATATCGAGTTTACAGGGATATTGTTAGATGCTGTTGAGTGACTTTGTCTGAAAATTCTCCATAGTTCTACTTTAGGCAATGAGAAAGTGGATAGTTGCTGACTTTAACCTGGTAGAGGTTATGTGAGGAAAAAATCAAAATAAAATGTATATTGTAGGGTAGGCTAAGGTGTGGGAGGGGAGAGTTTTAAGGGTATTTAGGTTCCCATCAAGAGAAATAAGAAAGTGATTGAAATGGGAGGTAAGATGAATTGAAAGGGAAGAAAGTAAAGGAAGGGTGGATCAGAAGACAAAAAAAAAGATCAACAGACTAGAATCCTGGTGAATTTAAAGAACACTTATACTGTGAATATTTGGTGAAGCAAGTTGGAAAGGAAGGTGAATGAGGTATTTGCTTCAGTGATTTAGGAAGTAAAATAGATACAGTTTCTAGGATCTAGATGTGACCATGAATATGAAAGCTAAAGTAGAGGAGAATATTGTTAAAAAGGAGGAAAAGGAACTCAGAGGCTATGCTTTCTCAGGTTAATGAGAGGGCTTGGAAGCTTGAGAATAACTGTAAGTTAAGTTTCAACATCCCTGGTAAACAAGGGAAACTTGACTGAAATTAATTAAAACAGTAATGAAAGGGGACAAGAGGGTACATTATGAACCTCAGATGATCAGAATTTTAACAAGAGAGTGGGAAAGGAGTGGCCAGAAAGAGCAATGCCTCCAAGCACACAAGGAGGAGGATTCAGGGATGGCATTTTCAGGGGAGAGTCATACTTCTGTCAAGGCAAGAAAGTAGAGAAAGCACCTGTGGGGGAAGTTGAGGGTACAGAGGAGGTTGCCGAAGATGGAGAGGTAGCTCCGGAAGTACTGGTGAAAGCTCTGGTTTAAATAATATCTAAATAAGTCAAATCTCTCAATAATGTTTGCAACCTTTTCTAGCTTTAAAACACCTTGAAAGCAAGAAAGCCATGGGAAGTAGGAGAAATTTAAGCTTAAAAGAGAATGAAATTTTTTTTTATTTATATACATTTATGTATTTAACATACTGAATAATTTGTCTTAGAAGATGAAATATATGTGTTTTAAATATGAGAATGGAAAATGCCAACTTTTACTCACAATCTAGCCGTCTAGCTCCCAAGAGACCATGGAGCTATATAAGATCACCTAAAACAGTCAGAACATCTTCCCAGACATGTCAAAGGAAAGTGGTCTGCCTTATGACGTTATTAGTTTTTCCTCTCAGTATGGATACATGAGTGAAAAGGTTGCTGAGATGGGAGTGGGTGGAAGATGAGCATGGATTAATGAGAATGTTTAGACTTGCCTATATTTAAAATGTTGAGCTTGCTTAAGTACATTTCTAGACTCAGTGGGTTCTTGCCTTTAGAGAAATTTTTAAAAAGGGAAGTTTTATGCCTTCATAAAGAAAAGGTCAGAAAGAAATGGAAATCATCAAAATGCGAGAGATAGGAGAAGACACCTCCTCACGATGAATTTTGCTAATGTGAGAGAAAAAGAGAACTCTAATCATGGCTTGAAGACTTCATGAGTGAACAATCTCCTTGAAAGTTTATAATCCCCTTTTCCTGGCCCATTTTTCTGGAAACTTTGACCTTCTCCCTCTGTGTATTAAAAACGTAATTTCCCTCATAACTCAGTGCAGCCTTCTCTATGAAGTTCCTCCAATCATCCCATTCCACAAACATCTTTTGTTCATTCAAAATATATGTGAACATTTAAAATGTCTCAAGCATTGTTCTAGGCGCTGTGAATACAAAGATGATTAAGACGCAGCTTGGGTCCTCAAGATGCTTCCAGTCTAGTGACAGATGAAATACATTAATTGACCCTTTTAACACAAATAGGAGTGTGTAATAATAATGAAATATTAAGGCATCCTGGACACACAGAGGGAGGATTCCTTTAAGATGTGGTGAGAGAGCGCTTCCTCAAAAAGGTTATGTCAGAGCTGATTCATGGGCTGGAGTTGAACTCCATCCTGTAGGTAACAGGAATCCTTGAAAGTGAATGAAATAGGGGTGACAAGATTAGATTCATACTTTAGATAAATGTATCTGTCAGTTCTATGAGAAATATACAATGGAATAAGATGATAGTATCTTATACAATGAGTTTGTAAGGAAACTGGGGGACAGGACAAACCTACAATAGCATAGTGAAAAGGAAAGTAGAAAGAGAGCACATTAAACCATATTTATGAATAAAATTAGTAACTGGTAGGCTAAAGGAGGTAAATGAGTAAACAAAGTCTAGCATAACTCACGATACTCTAATATGGATTGTTCTCTGAAACTAATAAAACAGGATGAATCTCTTCTTTAAACCAATCAGTGCCCCGGAGAGCTGAGGCCAATTTCAGGTTTCCTTCTGGATCCACTACAGTGAGGTATCCCAGGAGGAATCCTGGGAGATGAAACATACGCCACACCTTTGCCATTTGGGCACAATATTACTCCGGATACAAGTTACAGGGGCAATCCCACAAACACGCTCTTCTCTTTCTCCCAATACATATTTCACACATGAAAGTGAAATTGAACTTTTTCATTAAAATAGGGGTAATAAAACAGTTATTCTGCTTTAAAAATGAAGTCTGGGTTTCAGTTTTGAGGGGTTGGTAGGTGCAGCCTCCTCTGTGAATTACGTTTTTGACATGCTGAATATTACTTTTACTTGAGACATCCAGATGAAGACATCCAGGGGGCAGCTAGATTTCTCAAAAGAGAAGTCTGTGCTAGAGTGAAAGATTTAGGACTCACTAGAAATAAGGTGATAGTTATTACAGTAAAAGTATATTAAATTTCCCAATCAGAGTATGTTGACTAAGTCCAGACAGCTGAGAAAGAACGTCACTGACATTTAGGAGACAGGCAAAGAAAGCTTATCTAGGGAAGGCAGGAGAGAAGAAACAGTCAGAAGCAGGGCTACTCTGGTCCACATGGTACCTTGTGTGAATTAAAAAAAAAAAAAAAAAGCCTCCTCTTCAAGACACTATTCCATCTGTCAGAAACTATATGTATTTTGTTGGATCAGAACATATTACTGCCACCTGCTGGAAAGTATCCTAATAGATGACACCACTCTTGTTTTGGGTACCTCTTTCCCTAGATGTATGACTTGAGCAGATTATAACCTGCACAACTCCATGTGGCTGCCAGAAGCACCTAGTGATGATTGAAAGCTATAATTGCCCAGGATGTGGGCATTTTCAATGCAGCAGAGAGTTTAGAGAAAATAAGGAATAAAAATATTTCCTGGTTTAGGCAATGAGGAGCTGAACTAGGTAAAACCCATTCTGGTAGAAGAGAGTTGGTTTGTGAAGAATTGATAATGAGGGGAAAAATGATACAAGCGTCCTAATTCTTAAGGATTTGAGTAATAATAAAAATAATAACAATGAAAAGAATAGCTAGTAAGCCTTGAACACGCTACATTTTAAGCATTTCATGTGTATTACTCTTGCAAGCCTAATCTCAATTTATGAGAAGGTAAATTTACCCCCATTTTAAAGATTATGAAACTGTGGTTCATAGGAAGGAGGACAAGGAACAGATAAAGAAGGTGAGGGTGATACGTAGATGTGTGGCGAGTTGTGTGGCAAAGAGATCATAGCTTTGAGCCGTCATGATCTTTCCCATCTCTGCAGAGAATTCACGATGGGATGTGTGAGGAGAGGCAGATGGTTGTTTTCCCAGAAGATGCAATTTGGATTCAGAAGGCCAAATCCACTGTCCAGTTCTTTCATTAAGAATAATGTTCTCCCTGCTAACTCTTAATATCCCTTAGCCTCGGCTTCCTCATCAGAGAAATGGAGAAACCTTGCTGTCTACCCTATTTTCACGGTACTTTTTAAAAGACTGTCACAAAACAGCAACAGTTTCCCTCTTCTGCACATATTATCTTGCCCTCCCTTGTCAATTTTGCCAAGACAAGTAAGGTCTATGTCTCTGCTTCTTTGAGTCAGGGCATACCTAGTGGATACGGCAGGTGTGCTTACAACAGAGAACACCATGGCGCAAAAGGCCCTTGTGAATGAGATGGGGGAGAAAAAGGGAAAGGAGGAGAGAAGGAAATTGCAAGCAGCATGGGTGCTCAGAAATGCAACTGAGGAGTCTATACAGTTTCCGGCCCAGTCTCGTGAATGGGTTCTTTCAGAAAGCATCCCTGTGCTTTGAGGTGTCCAAGCCACTTGGACAGATCATTTGTACATGCTCCATTCTACAGCCAGGCTGGATTTCCCAGGCCACAGGAGAATCAGCAACTTGCAATGTGTATGAGCCATCTTGACTGTTGAGTGTTGTGGGATCTTCAGACACTTATAGCCTCAGACCATGTGACGTGCAAAATTCATGAAACAGTCTGAGTAAGATCTGCTCAGTTGAATCAAGCCTACCCATAGAACCATGACAGATAAAAAAAATAAATCATATGAAGCCACCAGATTTGGGGACTGGCTTGTTATGCAGTAATAAATAAGCAGAAAATGTATCTTCACCCACTGTATCTCCTATTGTTCAGCTTCTGTGGCCCTCATTTTTCTATTTAACAATAAGAAAGCTGGAGAAGAGAAACACTCTTTGAAGAAATCTTAAGGGCCAGCATTTCCTGAATATTATGTTATGCCATATGTTTTGCTCTACATGCATATTTTTATTTAATACTTTAATACTCTGAGGTAGCTACTTTTATTTTTTTAATACCTAGAGTTAAAATAATACCTTTTTCATTGTTGCTGCTGTTTATTTCTTTTTTGGTCATGCCATTGGCATGCAGGAACTTAGTTCCAATTGGACCAAAAATGGAAACTCTGTCCCCTGCAGTGGAGGTATGAAGTCTTAATCACTGAATCAACAGGGAATTTTCAGCAGTAACTTTTATTTCATAGTAAAGAAAATAAAGTTAGAGAACTTAAGTAACTTAAAAGAGTTGCCCCCATCCACACAGTAGAAAGTGCTAGATTTTCATCTCAAATGCTGGTGTCTTTGATTCTTAGCTGATATTTTTAATTGCTACATAAACTTGTCTTCCTAGTGTAATTTATTAATCAGTCCCCCAAACTGAAATAATATGGATTAGAATGGGATAACAGGCAAAATATCAAGTCCTTTACAGCTGTAAATGGTCTCATTCCTCCTTAAACACCTTTGGTAGCATTATGCCTTATACACTGTAGGCATTTAACAAATGTTGAGGTGAATTTCTAAAATCTCATAATGTTTTATATTCACACGGCATCCAGAAACAGACATAAAGAAAACAAGCAAATTCAATAATTAGATGGGGAAAGCCTGATGGACACTACAACATAATTTATACACTCTATTGCATGCCGCCACTCAAGAAGGATCAAAAGAAACCATGGCTAGCTCCCTCATTTAACCACACTTGATAGATGATTTCAATGTTGGGTTTATCAGGTGAGTTAACTGAGCTGCGTGATTTCCCAGTATCATCTCAGAAACTCTGCATCTAGAATCTTTCAATATGGCTCCACCAAGTTCCATCTGCCCATGCTTGGCTATGTCTCTGGCTGTTCTCAAAGGTATTTCCTAAATCGTCTCTGTACTTTCTGCTTCTTCACCTGTGTTCATACGTGTTTCTCTAAAGAACACTCTCCCCCATGTCCCTACTTGCCCTATTTACTATAGCAATTTCAACCATCTTTTCACATGAAGGTTAAATGGCTCTTGCTTCAGGAAGCTTTCCCCTAAGACCATAGAGAGAAGCAATCCCTCTCACATCAGAACTCCTCCAGTATTTGCATTCTCCTTGCAGAGTACATCATGAGAAACGCTGGACTGAAAGAAACAAGCTGGAATCAAGATTGCCGGGAGAAATATCAATAACCTCAGATATGCAGATGACACTACCCTTATGGCAGAAAGTGAAGAGGAACTAAAAAGCCTCTTAATGAAAGTGAAAGAGGAGGGTGAAAAAGTTGGCTTAAAGCTTAACATTCAGAAAACGAAGATCATGGCATCTGGTCCCATCACTTCATGGGAAATAGATGGGGAAACAGTGGAAACAGTGTCAGACTTTAATTTTTTGGGCTCCAAAATCACTGCAGATGGTGACTGCAGCCATGAAATTAAAAGACGCTTACTCTTTGGAAGACAAGTTATGACCAACCTAGATAGCATATTCAAAAGCAGACACCTTACTTTGCCAACTAAGGTCCGTCTAGTCAAGGCTATGGTTTTTCCTGTGGTCATGTATGGATGTGAGATTTGGACTGTGAAGAAAGCTGAGTGCCGAAGAATTGATGCTTTTGAACTGTGGTGTTGGAGAAGACTCTTGAGAGTTCCTTGGACTGCAAGGAGATCCAACCAGTCCATTCTGAAGATCAACCCTGAGATTTCTTAGGAGAGATTGATGCTGAAGCTGAAAGTCCAGTACTTTGGCCACCTCATGCGAAGAGTTGACTCATTGGAAAAGACTCTGATGCTGGGAGGGATTGGGGGCAGGAGGAGAAGGGGACGACAGAGGATGAGATGGCTGGATGGCATCACGGACTCGATGGACGTGAGTCTGAGTGAACTCCGGGAGTTGGTGATGGACAGGGAGGCCTGGCCTGAAGATTCATGGGGTCGCAAAGAGTCGGACACAACTGAGCGACTGAACTGAACTGATGCCTTTCATTTTGCTTTGCACTCTATTCATTTTTGACTCATCTTGTTTTCCCCATTACACCATCAGCTCATTATGGATATGCTTTTTTCACCTTTAGAGCCCATGTAACATCTAACACACTGCTTTCCTTGAACACTGCAGATGGCTTACTAAATGTTTGTTGAATGGATTCAAATAATTTTTGAATTTTATATTCAAAAAAAAATTCATAACTAAATACAATCTAGAAATGTCCAGAGAAGGTAAAGATGTGAGAGAGAGTGAAAGGAGCAGATGTTAAAAAAAAAAAAAAAAAAAACCAGGCTAACTTCTTTGGGGAGAAAAGAAAAAACAAAATTTATACCCTACACATGACAACCCAAAACTTTACTGACAACACTTTAAAATTACTCCTTTAGATACAACTCAGCGGTCTAATACAAAACAGTTTTTTTCACAATTTAAAACAATTCTAAACTTAAAAAAATCCATATGAGAGAAACAATTGGTGTGCTAAAATTATTGTTTATAAGCAAGAATATATGCATTTTTGCTAAAGTACTATAAAACAATTTCCTTTAAAAAATGGATCATAAGTTATCATGGTATTTTTATTCATCCTACCAGAATGAGTTTAAATATTAAATAACAAAATAGAAGCTACCACTTCCCAGGGGAAAAAAATGCATCAATAATTTTTATAATTTTCAAGTTGCTGTTATAAATCCTTATTGACTGTATGGCCATAAAATCAACATCATCCTAGTCACTCCTGTAGGTACTTTTATCTCTAGTAGTCCCTATAGTCCCCTGTTCTAGTACACTGCATACAGATACCACACCCATCCATGTTCATTAATTCATTTCACTTACTACTGAACTGGGCTGAGCTGTGTGACTCGCCCTGCTCCCCAATTCATACACTGAAGCCTCAGAATGTGACTGTATTTGGAGATAAGGTCTTCAAAGAAGTGATTAAGTTAAAATGAGGTCTTTAGGGTAAGTCTTATCCAGTTGGACTGGCATCCTTATAAGAAATCTGGGCTCACTAACAGACACCAGGTGTGCACATGCAGAGGAATGATCGTGTGTAGAGGCAGCAAGAGGGTGGCTGTCTGCAAGCCAAGGAGAGAGAGAGGCCTTGGAGATAACCAATCCTGCCAGTGAGTGGAGCTTGGAATTCAGCCTCCAGAATTGTGAGAAGATAAATTTCTGTTGTTTAAGCTAGGGATCCTCAATCTCTGGGATCTATTGCCTGATGATTTGAGGTAGACCTGATGTAATAATAATATAAATAAGGTGCACAATAGATATAATGTGCTTGAATCATCCCCAAACCATCCCCTCCTCACTCAGTTTGTAGAAAAATTGTCTTTCATGAATCTGGTCCCTGGTGCCAAAAATGACTGGGGACTGCTGGTTTAAGCCACCCAGTCTGTGTATTTGTTATTGTAGTCCTAGCAAACTAATATAGTATACTTAGAGTAATAAGGTGGAGAAGGCAATGGCAACCCACTCCAGTACTCTTGCCTGGAAAATCCCATGGATGGAGGAGCCTGGTAGGCTGCAGTCCATGGGGTCGCAAAGAGTCGGACACGACTGAGCAACTTCCCTTTCACTTTTCACTTTCATGCATTGGAGAAGGAAATGGCAACCCACTCCAGTGTTCTTGCCTGGAGAATCCCAGGGACGGGGGAGCCTGGTGGGCTGCTGTCTATGGGGTTGCACAGAGTCGGACACGACTGAAGCGACTTAGCAGCAGAGTAATAAGGATATGATTGATTACTGCATGCTAAGTCACTTCAGTCATGTCCACTTCTTTCGACCCTAGAACTGTGGCTCACCAGCCTCCTCTGTCCAGGGGATTCTGCAGGCAAGAATACTGGAGTGGGTTGTCATGCCCTCCTCCAGGGGATCTTCCTGAACCAGGGATCAAACCCACTTCTCTTGCGTCTCCTGCACTGGCAGGTGGGTTCTTTACAACTAGCACCACCTGGGAAGCTCCATGTCTCTATAGCTAGACGGAAAAGTCCTTACTACCACTAATGTGGTCTCTCAGTCACACTTACTGGATGCATTTAACAGGATAACTATCAAAGTAGTTGTAAGGCTCACATGTGATATAATGTATGCAGACCCTCTCTTCTGAGACAAAGCCACAGGCAAAAGTTTTCCTAGCTATTTTATAACCTCCTGACCAAACTGAGATTCATTCTTGAAATTCTGACTTTTGCAAATGTTTCCTCTGTGACTCTGCCTGCATTCTAGTCAATGTCATTAAATTCTGGCAGATTTTTAGGTCCTCAGGTGAAATGAATGTAACCGTTACTCAGTTCTTGACAAGCCAGCAGAACTGAAGGCACAAAGTCCCAAAGAAGTCTCTGGCAGAAAGATCTAAAGCAAAAAAACTATAATTGCATAAACAGCATTGACCCTCAAGATCATTCTCCCTGTGTTTTATTTTACATTGTGTTTAATTTATTTTCTTTAATTCTAGGTTTACCACTGAAGGCCATTCTTCACTTTGATTTTAGTTCTAGAAAGATATGAAGACATCTTGAATTTTATCTCTAAGCCTGTGATGTATACTAAAATTCTCCCCAAATTTTCTTCTTCAGGATTCCTGAAATAGACGTCGTGGCCCTCAGGAATAAGGGTCTGTTTCTTCTATCTTTCATCTTTTCCTTTTCGTGTTCTCTACAGGTTAGGGTTGGAGAAGGCATTCAGTAAGAAATGTTCTCAAAATAAATGACAGTCTCCAGGATTTCTGTAGATTGCCTAATGTAATGCACCTATCAATCTTCACTATATTATAAAAAAAATTAATGTGTTAATTCAAAATGAGGGTTTTTGCTCACAAATGCAACTAGTGGGCAGTCACGTAGCTGCAGGATTCAGGAGAGCTCAGCCACTGGGACCTTGGGTCTCCATGCAGCCAGTCAGGTCCTTTTCAGATGGTACTCTCTGGTTGCCTGTGTTTGGCCAGAGAGGCTGGTGAGCCTGGACGGCTAATTCAACACTATCACAGTCTAGTCAACACTGTCACCTATACTTCTGCAGCCTGCCATGTTGCAGTCCACGGGGTCGCAGAGACTTGGACACGACTGGGTGACTGAACAACAACAAATTTCTGGGGCTGGAAACAATGTCACTAGTAACTATGGGCAGACCTTCAACCTTTCTCATGTCTGTTATGTTATTTCTCTGCAGAGTGAGTCTGCTCCTCCATGCCTCTACTGCTGCTGCTGCTGCTGTTGCTGTCGCTTCAGTCGTGTCTGACTCTGTGCGACCCCATAGACAGCAGCCCACCAGGCTCCCCCGTCCCTGGGATTCTCCAGGCAAGAACACTGGAGTGGGTTGCCATTTCCTTCTCCAATGCGTGAAAGTGAAACGTGAAAGTGAAGCCGCTCAGTCGTGTCTGACTCTTCACGACCCCATGGACTGCAGCCCACCAGGCTCCTCCGTCCATGGGATTTTCCAGGCAAGAGTACTGGAATAGGGTGCCATCGCCTTCTCCGTCACCTCTACTAGAACACACGAATTCCCTTCTCCGGGGGATCTTCCCAACCCAGGAATCAAACCCAGGTCTCTTGGATTGCAGGCAGATTCTTCACCATCTGAGTCACCAGGGAAACTCAGACCTTCAACCTTTCTCATGCCTCTTATGTCATTTCTCTGCAGAAGGAGTATGCTCCTCCTTGCCTCTCCTAGAACACACAAATGGGTATAAAACAACTCAGCATATATTCACCTTCTTGGTGTGGAATCTTGTATTTGTGCCCCATACAGAGAGTTAGATCTTGTCATCCCTGTTTTCTAAGTGAGAGAAATTAAGTACAATTGTAATACTGGTTCATAACCCCATTTTTGGTTGGGTCCAAAATGGATACTCCTGTGCCCCAACTTTTTACTTTATTTTAGTTTTTGCCCCAACTTTTCAAAGAAAATATTCAGTGTGCCATTATTTAATATTCTTAGAAGAAATATTCTTTAGGGAGGGGAAAAGCTGATTCAGGTCTTGAATGCACATTTCCTCGTTTCTTTAGTTTAACATATCTCACTTAGAAGCTGGGCATGTACATGACTATTTTGCTATTTGCTACTGACTTAACAGAAAGAATTGAAAGAAGTATGTTTCAAAGTCCACTGAAGTTCCCCATGTACAAAAATAAACCATGTTGTTATCTGAGCTTTGAGTGGCAGCGCATATCATTATGTCCCTTTGTTTCTCACCTCCTTTGAGACCATGCTCATCTGACTTGCTGTGTGCCTAAGAGAGCCTGTGGCATTTTATGCTCCGGGAGAACTGAACACAAATTCCCTAAGACACAGAATTTAATGCTATGTACCCTTATTTTCATGCTGGTATTTCATTTAGGCAGTTAATTTTCCATAAAAAGGAGAAATACCACCTTCTTTCTCTTCTCAGTCAAGAATAACAGCCTGCAGCTTGCCCCCAGTTGCTCTCATTTTGCTTAAATGGACCCCTGAAGTAGTTTATGATTATCTTTATTAGTTGGAGACTATATCCAGGCTTGAAATAATTCTAATGAAAAGAAAACTTCTATTAAAATATTCTAACTAGTTTCAATTGGCCATATTACTGCAATGGAAAATTCCCTAATGGCCAAACCCTTTAAAGCTAATCTGCTTTAACACGTTTTAAAACTGATGTGCCTTTTGAGATTTAGGTGTTAGCATGCAAAGTGTTTTCTTTTCCTAGTCTTATATTCACTCATTATTTCATTTTCCCTTAACTTTTTGAAAATGAGATAACCTAATGCTATTCCCTAGAGCTGCGTGAATGAGTTAAGAGCAAATTTCTGTACTCAAACTATCATTCTAAAAAATGCATAAGAATAAAGTGAAGAAATGTGTAATTGTGTGGATGATGACCTAACAATGCTCTGAGTGAATCATGTATGTTTCCCAAGGAGTATAAAGTTCTTGACAGCTACAACAATTCACATGATTGTGTTGAGTTGGGGTGACAAGGTGGAAAATGGCCCAAAGCTAGTCACACCTGGGTTTAAATTTCAACTTCATTACTTTCTGGCTTAGTGAACTTGAGAAAATTATTTCACCTCCATGAGCTTCCATTTCTTCCTCTGTAAAATTATGATACTATTGCTCATTTTGTGGTGAATATGAAATATGGCATTGGATAGAGCAGGCATTCAACACCTGATAGCTACTCCATAGGTATTTCAATACGCAGGTTTAACAGTCATCAATAAAATGCTAAGTAAACCAAGTTTTCAAAGTCAAAGAAACGCTTCATAGAAGATTTCTTGGGGAGTGTATTTGATTTCTGGCTGCAAATTTTCTTCTAGACACTAAATTGAATATTCAGAAAAATATGTGGTCCTCATAAGGTATAAATATTTATATCCATGAGCTAATTATGTCCCATTGAAATTTTGTTAAGAAGACAGCCTGAGATACATGCTCTTGTGAAGCTTCTGACTATCCATGTTTTATGAAAGAATCTTGTAATTATCAGAAGAGATGAGCTTTTATCTTTTTTCATCCCTTATGAGGTATGCTACTGCTGCTAAGTCACTTCAGTCGTGTCTGACTCTGTGCGACCCCATAGACAGCAGCCCACCAGGCTCCCCCGTCCCTGGGATTCTCCAGGCAAGAACACTGGAGTGGGTTGCCATTTCCTTCTCCAATGCATGAAAGTGAAAAGTGGGTGAAGTCGCTCAGTCGTATCCAACTCTCAGCGACCCCATGGACTGCAGCCTTCCAGGCTCCTCTATCCATGGGATTTTCCAGTCAAGAGTACTGGAGTGGGGTGACATTGCCTTCTCCGTTATGAGGTATGGGAACTTGATATATCATGAACTACCTATAACTCTTACTTTACCATAAGTGGAAGGCAATGATAGCTCAGACTTGCTGTAGTGACGATTAGAATAAGTACTGAAAATAATGCTTACAAAATACCTTAAATGCTTCAGAGGCAGCATGCTCTCATTCAAAGTTCGAATTGTTCAGAACCAAAAGGTAGAAACACTGACTTGTGAAGGTATAACACGCCCTGACACCATTATGTGCAGTTCTTAGGGAATAAAACACTCAACACCATGGAGGAACAGATGGCAAAGAAAAAGTCTGCGCCTCCTTGGAGACTGTGCTCTCTGCTAGAAATAATACTGTGGAGCTCTAGGAAGCCAGATACGGCCCCAGAGAGAAGTTCATGAAGAGGCACTGAAGAAGTGCAGAAAGGACTTCATCTTTTCTAAAGCTTTTCCTGGGAGAGTTCTCGTTTCTGCATTTCTGGACTACAGATGGTCAAAAAAGTGTTAAGGGAAATCAGTCCCACTGTGACTGAGATAAATCCTTCCAAAGACTTAGGGAAAAGTAGAAAGTGTACAAGCACTCTAAGATTTCTTATCTCTTAGAAACTCATTTTATAAATCCCCATGAACAACACAACTATTTTAAATATAGTAGCACAGAAGGGGAGGCTTTAAGTGGATTATCCATATAACATTTTTACGATGCTGAAAGGGAAGAGAGAGCTCTTATAGGCCAATTAGATGAGCACTTTGCATGCGTGACAGACTGATGTTTAACATTTGCAGCAATGAAGGAGGGAAGTAGAAACAAAATTGTCCTATAAATAAACTGCTGAACTTTAGCATGTGCCATATTAAGAAATTTTCAGTCTTAACTCAGAAACTATGTGGTTTGAATTATAATTATTTTTGTAGTCTTTGGAACAATTGTGGGCATAATAAGTAAAATCTGTTTATTCATTCAGCAAATATTATTAAGCACCTATCAAATGCCAAAAATGTTATCAAAGACTGAAATTTTAAAAAGACAAACAGTCAAGAGCCTGTCTTTAAGAGCTCCCAGTCTGGCAGAAGTAACTGTAGGCTCGTGCAATGGTGCTGAGGTAGTGAGTCCTGAGATGCTACCCAAGTGCTGAACTTTGCAAGTGAATTACACATATCGCTTCTTTGTCCTGTTCCTGGTGATCCCTACGGTATTTTATTCTTTTTCTGCATATCAAAGCATTATCTTAATTAAAAAAGGGGTGCAAGTCCAACCAGAGCAGTAGAAAATGAGGAGTTTGTTAAGGAGAATGCGTCATTCCTATTATGGAGAACACCTAAGTTAAATTAAAGAGGGTAAATTTAACAACTAAAATTCCATAGAGACCATTAATTTTTCTTTAAAATATTGTTCCTGTCGATGAAAACAAGGAAACTACAAGGAGTGATGAATCTATTCAGCCCGATTAAAATATTATTCCATTTCAAAGAAATTGTATCTGCTTTCTCACTAAATTGTCAGAACCAGGTAAATGAAACAGGCATAACTTTTCCCTCTAAATTTACGATTTTGCATCTCCAGTTCACCCTTGCTTCTTTTCTATAGACCAAGTGGTATCCTCCCTTTTCTAGGGTTAATTCTCTCACTTGTGCCCCTATTATTATATGTTCAGCTACAGTTCTCATCTCTGGATGCTGTTGGGGCCCCACCCTGCTTTAATTAAATTAGATTCTCTCAGACTAGAGCTAGGACTTATGTACTGTTAAGATATTTTGCAGGAGATTCCAGTGTTCAGCCAGGATGAGAACACTTTCTTATCATCTTTGAGATCTTACTCAACAGTTATCCAGTGTCTCTAACGTACCATGTCAGAAAAATTATCTAAAATTTGAAAAAAAGGCCAAAAAAGTGATGGTATATTTCAATATCACGTTGGAGCTAAGTGCATAAAGATTGTCTTGGGGAATGTACTTAATTCACATCATATCTTTACTACTGATTAGAAGTCAGAATTGGAGACTTAGAGAAGACACATTTTAATGCACAAATTTTTGTCCAATAGAGATGCAAATAATTTCTGACTGGTACAACTGATAACTTCAGTGACTTATGACCTGTTGGACATGAACATGTTTTATATCTAATCCAGTAATCCTATCATAGCATATCTTTGTTAGTTTGCCTATAACAATCTCAGCTTCTCAGCTGCTGTAGGAACAGGTCACAGTATCACATTGCTTCCTTCATTAATTAATGTTACATAAAATCTTTGACTTTATATTGCCATTTGTTATGTTAAGATATTTTACCTTTTTGAAAATTATATTTTAAACACTTTCAATTTCTCCCCAGTTATTAGATTCCTCCTAAAAGATGTTAATGTTTATCTAATGTTAAAATTTTAAAAAGAAAAATTCTCCTGGTTCCCTTTCAGGAAGTCCTTATCTTCCTTCTCCTTTTCCAAAACACTGGAAAGAATTGTTCACTGCTACTACTGCCACTCCATTACTTCTCACTTGCTCCTCAACTCACCCCAATGCAGATTCATGCTTCCACAGATTCACTGCATTGATTTTTCATGCTGTCAAGCTCATCCATATCCTTCTTGCTGCTGAAATCAATGGACATGTCTCAGTCTTTAGCTCACTTAACACTCTAGCTTCATTTGTCCCCTTGAAATCATCTCCTTCCCTGGGCTTCTACAACATCATACTCTCTTGATTTTCCTCTTGTTTCTCAGGCCACCCTTTTTATAAATTGCTTTCTTTTTCTTTCATAGTCTTCTCTCATTCTCTCTCATCTATGTACATAAGTGCTCATAACAGCTTTATTTATAATAGCCCCAAGCTGCAATTGACACTTGTCCTTCAGTGGGTGAGTCAACCGACGGATGCATTCATGTCATGGAATACTTTTCAGCAACGTAAAAACCAAATAATTTACACATATTCTCAACTACTTGGATGAATCATCAGAAAATTAGAGTGGATGAAAAAAGCCAGTCCTAGAAGGTTACAAACTGTATGATTCCATGTATAAAACATCCTTGAAATGACAAAATTACAGAAATGGAGAACAGATCAGTGGTAGCCAAGGTCTGAGGAAGTGGTGGGATTGGAAGAGAAGTGGATGTTACTCTGAAAGGGAATAGAAAGGGTCTATGTAGTGATGGATATATTCACTGTGGATATCCTGGTTGTGATACTGTGAGAGTTTTACAAGATGTTACAAGTTTTACAAGATGAAATTGGGTAAAGGGTGTAGAGGATCTCTATTATTTCTTACAAGTTTGTGTAAACCTATGTGAAGAAGTGAAAGTGTTAGTTGCTCAGTTGTGTCCGACCCTTTGAGACCCCACTAGGTTCCTCTGTCCATGGGATTCTCCAGGCAAGAATACTGGAGTGGGTAGCCATTCCCTTCTACAGGGGATTTTTCTGACCAAGGGAATGAACCTAGATCACCTGCACTGCAGGCAAATTCTTTACTGTCTGAGCCACCAGGGGAGTCCCAAGAACACCAGAATGGACAGCCATGCCCTTCTCCAGGGGCTTTTCCTGACCCAGTGATTGAACCTGGGTCTCCTGCATTGCAGATGAATTCTTTACCATCTGAACCACCAGGGAAGCCTGGGTAAGACTATAAATATCTCAAAATAAAACTTGATTAAAAAACTAATTTACTTATGTAGTAATTAGTTATTAATCATAAGTAGATTTTGCTATTCAAATATATCAATTCAACACAATTCATAGATTGGTTTAGCAGAAAAATTGTGTTGAGGAGTTTGGTTTTACTTTTAGTAAACACTTATATTGGACGATTTCATCATCTGGACTAGTAATTTGAATGAGCTAACAGGTATGTGCAGAATAAGGATAACTGAATGTTATTATATACTGGTAGTGAGTGATCAAGAAAACAAATTGAAAGTAGCTTTGATGACATAAATCCATCATAACTATGTCTGTGGGTCAACTGATTTGAATCATAAATATATCTAATGCTACTAACAATGGCAAAAACTCAATTTCATATGGGAAGAAATAAATGAAGCAACACTAAAATAAAGCTATGAGAGTACAATATTTACCAAGAGGTTGCTAATTTGGCAACTACAACCATTAAGAATGAAGAAAGGCACATATAAACAAGTAAATATCTCTAAGAAGCCAATAAATTGTCACTAAATTCACACAATGAAGCACAAGCATTTGGTTCAGGTCATTACTTTACTCATTTAATTTTACCTCACAAAAAAATTTAAATAGCTTGGTTATTTGATATGGACAGGGAGGCCTGGCGTGCTGCAGTTCATGGGATCGCAAAGAGTTGGACACGACTGAGCGACTGATCTGAACTGAGAAGTAGAAAAATAGAATCTGGATTCTGCAAGGATAATGGTTATTTTGGGGAGAGGAATCAAATTAATATGTAGGGTTGGTAAAAGTGGGAAGGGGAATTTTTAATTTTTATTCTATACTCATTGATATTTTTGAATATCTTACCAGTATGCATTTCTTTACTTATTAATTTTATAAGAAATAAAATGGAAAATAAAAATTGGACATGAAAAATACACAGATAAATTCTATTGTAAGAAGTAAGATAATTATTCCAATTAAGTAAA
Organism: Oryx dammah; assembly: GCF_014754425.2. Taxonomy (NCBI): domain Eukaryota; kingdom Metazoa; phylum Chordata; class Mammalia; order Artiodactyla; family Bovidae; genus Oryx; species Oryx dammah. Next base: position 106,799,305 of record NW_024070211.1, on the reverse strand, counting down.
GATATATAAATCCTTCATGAGAAAAACCAAGAGAATAAAAGACAGTAATTTCTTTTTAAGGAGAATTAATCACCAAGGAACGTCAGCTCCTATCAGCTGGTGTGCCGGTAGCTTAGTTTTTGTTCTCATATAAAACCCAAGTGAACACTTTGTGAAAGAAATTTCTAAAGGAGTCCTAACAAAAACTGTAATGTGCAAGGCGTCACTGAGGAAGTCAGCTGACTTTTTTTTCCCCAATGGTAGGGAATACAGATTAGGGCAGAAAAAAGCAATCACTGTTGCTGGTAATAATGCAATAACTTAATAATGCAATAACTTTGTGATAAGAGAAGCTACATTTAAAATTAGCTGCAGTTTGGCCTTGGCACTTCATTACTTTTTCTTTTCTTTTTTTAAAATAACATGAAGTCCTACGAATGAGTTTTTACAAACCTGGGCAAGGACATTACCAGTGCTTGACACTATTTAGCTGAAGTGTTTCTGATGAATGGATTTCTGTATTTCCTTAGGTATAACTATTTTATAAGGTTTCTGTAGAGTCCAAAACATAAAGAGTAATCTGTTTTTCTACTCTGAAATAACATCTGGTCAAATAACAGCTTTCCTGTAACCTAGAGCATTGCTATAATATTGGCTAAATCTGTTTGCTGACTTTAGGCAACAAGTTCCTGGAAGCAATGGTGCCTTCCCAAATCTCAAGATTTATTAGAAAAGCCTGTTTGGGTAAGAAATAAAGAAAGATCTTACTGTGCAAACCCAGAAGACACCAATCTCAAAGAGCAACAACAAAGGGAAAAAGAGAAAGAGAGAGAAAAAAAGAACACACTGAAGCCGGTTTTATCTGTGATAGAACATTATCCTTTTCAAGTATCATAGCTGATGATTTTCAATTTGGAAAAGAAAAAAAGCCAATGCTCCAAGAACATACCAAAATAGGACACAATTCTTTCTTTGAAATTAATAATCTGGTAGATCACAGTAGGCCAATTCCAAAGGGTTTTCAGTCTTTGTTATTTACAGCAATTAATCTTTTATCTGACAGGCCAGTTATAGAAAGAGTATATTGTAATAAAATAGCCCAAGAGATAAAGAATAAGACCTGAATCTCAAAGGAAAAATTTTTTCATTTGGAAACCAAATAGTAGAACAAAAAAATTGCTGCCAACAAAGTCTGCTGTATCCTGTAGAGAAATAGGAAACAGTGAATACTTGTGAGACACAGAGCTGATAAGACCACATTCTGATGCAGAGGAGAGCCATGAGAACTGTGCTGATGGTCTCTTCAGTTTTCTGATCTTTCTAAAGATAGTACTTTTATGGAGATTAAAGGAGAGCATATCTTACAATTTTTATTCTGTCAAAAAACAATGGTATTGTCACCATTTTAATGTTAGATTTACAATGAAACTCTTCCTAGCAATAAATCTAGGTTAATGATAGAGTAAGTGCAGTTTTCACACAGCCTGTTTTCAAGCTTTATACATAATTCTTAGTTGTCATGAAGTTAATTGCTTCTTTACAATGTTTATTTGTATGTTGTTTATATGAATGCCAATATGTATACTTCTGCAGTTATTTTTCACAGAAAATGGTTCATAAATGTCCATGTTAATGTAATATAAAGATGGCTATTGAGAATGGCTGAGCTAATCCTAAAGGAAATCAATCCTGAATATTCATTGGAATGACATGCTAAAGCTGAAGCTCCAATACTTTGGCTACCTGATGCGAAGAGCTGACTCACTGGAAAAGACCCTGATGCTGGGAAAGATTGAGGGTAGCAGAAGGGGGCATCAGAGGATGAAATGGTTGGATGGCATCATTGACTCAATGGAGATGAGTTTGAGCAAACTCCGGGAGATAGTAAAGGACAGGGAAGCCTGGTATGCTGCCATCCATGGGTCACAAAGAGATGGACATGACTGAGCAACTGAAAAATTGAGAGTGGCTATAGCATAAGGGCCTAGAGGAGCTATCCCACGTTGAAGGTCAGGAACGGTGGCGGTGAGGAGATACCCCTCGTCCAAGATAAGGAGCAGCGGCTGTGCTTTGCTGGAGCACCCGTGAAGAGATACCCCACGCCAAGGTAAGAGAAACCCAAGTAAGGTGGTAAGTGTTGCAAGAGGGCATCAGAGGGCAGGCACACTGAAACCATACTCACAGAAAACTAGTCAATCTAATCACACTAGGACCACAGCCTTGTCTAACTCAATGAAACCAAGCCATGCCTGCGGGGCAACCCAAGATGGGCGGGTCATGGTGGAGAGGCCTGACAGAATGTGGTCCACTGGAGAAGGGAATGGCAAGCCACTTCAGTATTCTTGCCTTGAGAACCCCATGAACAGTATCAAAAGGCAAAATGATAGGATACTGAAAGAGGAACTCCCCAGGTCAGTAGGTGCCCAATATGCTACTGGAGATCAGTGGAGAAATAACTCCAGAAAGAATGAAGGGATGGAGCCAAAGCAAAAACAATACTCAGTTGTGGATGTGACAGGTGATAGAAGCAAGATCCGATGCTGTAAAGAGCAATATTGCATAGGAACCTGGAATGTCAGGTCCATGAATCAAGGCAAATTGGAAGTGGTCAAACAAGAGATGGCAAGGGTGAACGTCGACATTCTAGGAGTCAGCGAACTAAAATGGACTGGAATGGGTGAATTTAACTCAGATGACCATTACATCTACTACTGTGGGCAGGAATCCCTCAGAAGAAATGGAGTAGCCATCATGGTCAACAAAAGAGTCTGAAATGCAGTATTTGGATGCAATCTCAAAAACGACAGAATGATCTCTGTTCGTCTCCAAGGCAAACCATTCAATATCACAGTTATCCAAATCTATGCCCCGAACAGTAACGCTGAAGAAACTGAAGTTGAACGGTTTTATGAAGACCCATAAGATCTTTTATAACTAACACCCCCAAAAGATGTCCTTTTCATTATAGGGGACTGGAATGCAAAAGTAGGAGGTCAAGAAACACCTGGAGTAACAGGCAAATTTGGCCTTGGAATGCAGAATGAAGCAGGGCAAAGAATAATAGAGTTTTGCCAAGAAAATGCATTGGTCATAGCAAACATCCTCTTCCAACAACACAAGAGAATACTCTACACATGGACATCACCAGATGGTCAACACCGAAATCAGATTGATTAAATTCTTTGCAGCCAAAGATGGAGAAGCGCTATACAGTCAACAAAAACAAGACCAGGAGCTGACTGTGGCTCAGATCATGAACTCCTCATTGCCAAATTCAAACTGAAATTGAAGAAAGTAGGGAAAACCGCTAGACCATTCAGGTATGACCTAAATCAAATCCATTATGATTACACAGTGGAAGTGAGAAATAGATTTAAGGGTCTAGATCTGATAGATAGAATGCCTGATGAACTATGCAATGAGGTTCGTGACATTGTACAGGAGACAGGGATCAAGACCATCCCCATGGAAAAGAAATGCAAAAAAGCAAAATGGCTGTCTGGGGAGGCCTTACAAATAGCTGTGAAAAGAAGAGAGGCAAAACGCAAAGGAGAAAAGGAAAGATATAAGCATCTGAATGCAGAGTTCCCAAGAATAGCAAGAAGAGATAAGAAAGCCTTCTTCAGCAATCAATGCAAAGAAATAGAGGAAAAAAACAGAATGGGAAAGACTAGAGATCTCTTCAAAAAAAATTAGAGATACCAAGGGAACATTTCATGCAAAGATGGGCTCGATAAAGGACAGAAATGGTCTCGACCTAACAGAAGCAGAAGATATTAAGAAGAGGTGGCAAGAATACACAGAAGAACTGTATAAAAAAGATCTTCATGACCCAGATAATCATGATGATGTGATCACTAATCTAGAGCCAGACATCTTGGAATGTGAAGTCAAGTGGGCCTTAGAAAGCATCACTACACACAAAGCTAGTGGAGGTGATGGAATTCCAGTTGAGCTGTTTCAAATCCTGAAAGATGATGCTGTGAAAGTGCTGCACTCAATATGTCAGCAAGTTTGGAAAACTCAGCAGTGGCCACAGGACTGGAAAAGGTCAGTTTTCATTCCAATTCCAAAGAAAGGCAATGCCAAAGAATGTTCAAACTACCGCACAAATGCATTCATCTCACATGCTAGTAAATGCTCAAAATTCTCCAAGCCAGACTTCAGCAATACGTGAACCGTGAACTCCCTGATGTTCAAGCTGGTTTTAGAAAAGGCAGAGGAACCAGAGATCAAATTGCCAACATCTGCTGGATCATGGAAAAAGCAAGAGAGTTCCAGAAAAACATCTATTTCTGCTTTATTGACTATGCCAAAGCCTTTGACTGTGTGGATCACAATCAACTGTGGAAAATTCTGAAGGAGATGGGAATACCAGACCACCTGACCTGCCTCTTGAGAAATCTGTATGCAGGTCAGGAAGCAACAGTTAGAACTGGACATGGAACAACAGACTGTTTCCAAATAGGAAAAGGAGTACCTCAGGCTGTATATTGTCACCCTGCTTATTCAACTTCTATGCAGAGTACATCATGAGAAACGCTGGACTGGAAGAAGCACAAGATGGAATCAAGATTGCTGGGAGAAATACCAATAACCTCAGATATGCAGATGACACCACCCTTATGGAAGAAAGTGAAGAGGAGCTAAAAAGCCTCTTGATGAAAGTGAAAGAGGAGAGTGAAAAAGTTGACTTAAAGCTCAACATTCAGAAAACGAAGATCATGGCATCCGGTCCCATCACTTCATGGGAAATAGATGGGGAAACAGTGGAAACAGTGTCAGACTTTATTTTTTGGGGCTCCAAAATCACTGCAGATGGTGACTGCAGCCATAAAATTAAAAGACACTTACTCCTTGGAAGAAAAGTTATGACCAACCTAGATAGCATATTCAAAAGCAGAGACATTACTTTGCCAACTAAGGTCCGTCTAGTCAAGGCTATGGTTTTTCCTTTGGTCATGTATGGATGTGAGAGTTGGACTGTGAAGAAAGCTGAGCACTGAAGAATTGATGCTTTTGAACTGTGGGGCTGGAGAAGACTCTTGAGAGTCCCTTGGACTGCAAAGAGATCCAACCAGTCCATTCTGAAGGAGATCAGCCCTGGGATTTCTTTGGAAGGAATGATGCTGAAGCTGAAACTCCAGTACTCTGGCCATCTCATGTGAAGAGTTGACTCATTGGAAAAGACTCTGATGATGGGAGGGATGGGGGCAGGAGGAGAAGGGGACGACAGAGGATGAGATGGCTGGATGGCATCACTGACTCGATGGACGTGAGTCTTAGTGAACTCCGGGAGCTTCTGATGGACAGGGAAGCCTGGCGTGCTGCGATTCATAACGTTGCAAAGAGTCGGACATGACTGAGCGACTGAACTGAACTGAACTGAAGCTTTAAAAGCTACCATACCAAAGGATTCCTTTTCTTTAGGATTTTGATTATTTCATCCTAGTATTGATACTTTTCAATGCCCCTCCAGGTTTCTGATTTGGACACCTGTTTCCACAATCTCTAGATTTCTTCCTGTTAATTGGTGTCCTAGCTAATCTAAATCAAGCTGTTATTATCAGGGTTCAACAGTTCTGTACGGGTAACCACTTACTGTAGGGGTAACCTACATGGGCAACTAAACCCTTCAGTAGAGACCGCTAATCTGCACTAAGGCAACCTGGACACCGAGTATGAAATTCATCTTGGCTGGATAACTGTTCATTTTTAATTTTCAGAAATGTCAATGCCATCTATTCTACTCATTGTGTCCTGGAAGCACACTGACCACCCTTCTCTCCACCTTCTTCCTCAACAACAAATCCAGTTTAATAGGCAGAACATTAAGGAGATTTAATAAATAGTTCTTAGATGAATGAATGAATGAATAAATGCATTATAACAGTATACTCTTGTTTGGAGAAATCTTGAATTGTGTCATTTTATTTTTTAAAATTGAAACTACCTGAAGCATTTCATAAAAATTTTGAATGGTACACAAGAGTGTATGAGTTAAAAAGTAAGTTTCCCTTCCACCAGGGAACTCAGAAACTACTCTCTTCTGTATTTTTCCTCTTACAATCTATGCAAAACAAACTATGTATATATATCCAGACACTTTCACCATTTTTCACAAATAAGATTATACTCTAAACACACTCCTACACTTTCATTTTTATTTAGTAATAAACCTTATGGATTATTTGTAACATTACATATAGATTTTCATTCTTTTTCATAACTAGATAGTATTCCAATGTATGAAGTATATTATTAATATTTTAAAATTATACTTGTGGATTTAGAATACAGGGAATGTAAGGTAAACCATAGTTTTGCAAAATTATAAACTCAAAGGGTTCAATGGTTTTTTTCTTAATGACCTTGAGCATCTGGGTAAAGATATTAGAGAAAAAATAAACAATAGCAAAAACAAACAAAAGGTTGAACAAAGGTCCTTTTATACTTGAACCTCTGAGAAATAAATATCTGCTTTATCTTCTCCATAACTTATTTTTCTGGTAAGAAATGAGATGAATTAAAACATGACTCTATTCAGAGCTTGAGAGCAGGGAATTAATAATGATGGAAGGAGGAAAGCTAGAGATAGAGGACTGAAGATCAAAGTAGCATGCACAGACCTGACAAGAAGCAGGTCTTTGATTTCATGTCAACCACTATTTCCTGAGTGATTACTGCAGTCAAGATGCTTACTTGCTTTTAATCTGCAAAGACAAATGACAATTCAGCACAACATATGTTCAGTCCCAGGTGAGTGATTATAGATTGTAATTGCTAAAAGAGTCTGCTGAAAATATTAACACTGCATGTAGCTTCCTTCTAGGCCAAAGGGAAATATTGTTGTTTTTAATGGTCTGCTGCTATGGGGGAGAGTTTGGTGCTGCTAAAGGAGAGACTGTCTCCCCAGAATAATAATCTAGATAGGCTAATATGTCACATGTGATTCAATAATTTCCATGCAATTGTTATATTATTTACTATTCATATAAACCCTGAGATTTAGGTGTTTTTTGTACTCTGATAAAATCAAATATTTGAAATAATTCTAAAGAAATAAATATTTCTCAAAAAACTGATTATTAATTAACCATCTTAGCCACAACCAGAAATCCTTGCACAATATTTCATAAATATTATCTGTATGTCTGTGAACACTAGTATCATGTCTGATTTTGCATTTTTTTCTTCTACTTGATATGATAAAGTGGGGAAAATATAATTTGGGGGATCAGATCAGCTGGTGCTCATATCTCAATTCAACTACTCAGCTACTGGTTGAATCATTTCTGTGAAGGCTTTTGTGGTCCCAGTTTTTGGTGGTACTGTGGGGAGTAAATGAGGTAAACTGTGTAAGAGGTTTATTGAGTTAAAAATATAAAACAAAAATATGCATTGATATATATTTGTCAAATAATATACTTCATATTCTACTGTATTAAGTCATATGTCTAATATTTATTAATATTTAATTTATTAATTTTATACAAATTAATATAGCTATAGTGTTATATTATTATTCCCAAAACTTTAAATTAAAAATTTCTGGCACACATTAAAGTTGGAATAGTAAAGCAGAGGAAAACAAACAATTTTTACTTTTACAAATATTTTACTATTTGCACAAGTATGTTTTGCTTTAACATCAATTATAAAATAATGTTATTATAAGAGGTTAATAAAGTGTTTAATTCTGGTTGCTTTCTTAGACACTATATAAACCAGTAGATAAAAAATATATATGTGTATATATATATATTTAAAAATTCTGTTATAGTCTATACTCTAGTTAAAGTTCACCATTCTTTGTTGCATTAGTGGTAAAGAACCTGCCTGCAAATGCAGGAGACTTAAGAGATGCAGGTTCAGTCCCTGGGTTGAGAAGATCCCCTGGCAAAGGGCATGGCAACCCATTCCAGTATTCTTGCCTGAAGAATCCCATGGAGAGAGGAGCCTGGCAGGCTACAGTCCATAGGGTTGAAGAGAGTCAGACACAACTGAAGGGATTTAGCACACTCACACACATCCTTCAATATTGTGTCTCCCTTTCTAGATCAGTACCTGGCTTGTAATTTACTTAAATCTCTCTCTATAACTCATATATAATCATCAGTTTCTATCACTAAGTATGCTTCTTCAAGTCAGTTCCTGCATAAACCACAGTGGAGCCATAGCACTTCATCATTAATTGTATAATCTGTACGTGATACAAACAAGAAGTCAAGAAAGTTATCAAATATACTTGGTAACAGTTATTAGTCTCCAAGGCAAGAATATACAATGGGAAAAAGATTGTCTCTTCAGTAAGTGGTGCTGGCAGAACTGGATAACTATGTGTAAAACAATGAAATCAGAACACTTCCTAACACCATACACAAAGATAAACTCAGAATGGATTAAAAACTTAAGACCAGAAACTATAAAATGCTTAGAAGAAAACATAGGCAGAACACTATATGACACAAATCATAGCAAGATCCTCTACAACCCACCTCCTATAATAATGGAAATGAAAACAAAACTAAACAAGTGGGACCTAATTAACTTAGAAGCTTTTGCACAGAAAAGGAAAATATAAACAAGGTGAAAAGATAACCCTCAGAATAGGAGAAAATAATAGCAAACGAAAGAACTGACAAAGGATTAATTTCCAAAATATATAAGCAGCTCACACAAGTCAATACCAGAAGAACAAACAACCCAATCAAAAAGTGGGAAAAAGACCTAAAGAGACATTTCTCCAAAGAAGACATACAGATGGCTAATAAACACATGAAGAGATGTTCAACATCGCTCATTATTAGAGAAATGCAAATCAAAACTACCATGAGATATCACCTTACACTAGTCAGGATGGCATTCATCAAAAAATCCACAAACAACAAGTGTTAGAGAGGATATGGAGTAAAAGGAACCCTCTTGCATTGCTGGTAGGAATGTAAATTGATACAGCCACTATGGAAGACAGAATGGAGATTCCTTAAAAAACTAGGAATAAAACCACCATATGACCCAGCAATCCCACCTCTGGGCATAAACCCTGAAGAAACTAAAATTGAAAAAGGCACATGTACCACAATATTCATTGCAGCACTATTCACAATAGCTAGGACATGGAAGCAACCTAGATATCCAACTACAGATGAATGGATAAAGCTGTGGTACATATATACAGCGGAAAACTACTCAGCCATAAAAAGGAACACATCTAAGTCAGTTCTAATGAGGTGGATGAACCTAGAGCCTAATACACAGAGTGACGTAAGTCAGAAAGAGAAAAACAAATAAGGTATATTAACCTGCTGCGACTGCTAAGTCGCTTCAGTCATGTCTGACTCTGTGCGACCCCCTAGACGGCAGCCCACCAGGCTGGCCTGTCCCTGGGATTCTCCAGGCAAGAACACTGGAGTGGGTTGCCATTGCCTTCTCCAGTGCATGAAAGTGAAAAGTGAAAAGTGAAAGTGAAGTCGCTCAGTTGTGTCCGACTCTTTGCAACCTCATGGACTGCAGCCTACCAGGCTCCTCTGCCCATGGGATTTTCCAGGCAGAGTACTGGAGTGGGGTGCCATTGCCTTCTCCATATTAACCTATATACATGAAATCTAGAAAGATGGTACTGATGAATCTATTTGCAGGGCAGCAGTGGAGACGCAGACATACAGAATACACTTATGGACAAGGACAGGGGAGAGGAAGGAGACGGTGAGATGAATGGAGAGAGTAGCATGGAAGCATGCACACTAACATACGTGAAATAGATAGTCCATGGAAATTTTCTATGACTCAGAACTCAAACTAGGAATCTGTAACAACCTAGAGGGGTGGGAAAGGGTGATAGGGGAGGGAGGTTCAAGAGGAAAGGGGACGTATTACACCTATGTCTAATTCATGCTGATGTATGGCAGAAATCAAACCAATATTGTAAAGCAATCATCAATCAGTTAAAAATAAATAAACATAATTTAAGAAAAAGAATTATTGTAGATTCTAAGAAATGCTGCCTGGTTGGGAACATTTTTTAGATTTAATATGGAAACTAAATTTAGACTCCAGGGACAGATCACAGTAAACTGCAATGCCACATGGAAAAAAAAAATACCTTATGTCTAAAAAGTATGTTAATTTGTGGGATAACTTTTATTAAATGTTTTGATTTTGGTGTCAATATTGTGCAGTTCTATGCAATTAAGATCAGAATGTGCTTGAGACATGAAAGTGCAATCGATAAGTTTTTTCTTCTTCTGAAAATACCACTTGCAGATGGAATGATTGAAAAAACTTATTTTTATTTAAATCCATGATATTAAAAAAAGTAAGCATCAAAATATTATGGGATATGAACTGTATAGTACTCAAAACAAAGAATATAAAAGTTGAAATAATGAAGTGACATGTAGAATGGGCTATGACAGAGGTGTACCAACCCAGAATTTACTCCCAATAAGGGTAGACTAGGTAATTTGGTTATATCTGCCAAATTATAATAATTATCTGAAAAGCTGAGAAGCAAAATAATTAACAATTGTATGAAGACCCTGAAAAGCTTTAAAAGAAGTATCAATTTTTAGGGCTAAAATCCAGGAGAATAATAGAACCCCAAAAGCTGAGCCTCACTTTTGGGCTGCTTTTCTTCTAGAGTTAGCTGCTGATCCCATAAAATGTGACAGATTTTAAGAGGCAGAGGAGGGCTGTTGACAAACTATGGAGGCTAGAGTGACAAATAATTAGTTTGGAGGCTCTAAGGAGGGATTATCTAGTATATGTCCTAAGCTTTGAGACTCAACCCCAAGGTACTACAAACTAAAAAGAAGGATGAACTGACAATTGACTAGCACTAAAATGAAAGGAGAACCACCGTCAAATGATCTCTGCTGAGATATAAGGATTTGGATACCAAGTACTCATAGTAGCCTGCCAGATGTAATTATTAATTCCTACATATTTTCATTTGCAATGTTTAAACTAATTCAGAAGTAGTCAAGAACATAGGAATACAAACCCACAGGATCACAAAAGCAACAGACAATAAAAACAGAATTATCAGATACAGAATTAAAAGTATGATTTAATATGTTCAGGGAAACAAAAAGACAAATTTAAGAATTTGAGGAGAGAAAAGGGTATGTTTAAAAGAGCCTAATGGAGATTCTAAACAAAAGGAAGATACAATTCCTAAAATTAACAGTATAATACAATTGAATTCTATTAGACACAATTTAAGAGGGAATTAGTGGAGAAGTCAGAAAAAATATACAAACTGAAATACAGATAAAAGTTAGGTTGCAAATACAGATAGGGAATAAAAGATAAAGGGGGTAGTATGAAAAGTACATAATAAGTATAACTGGAGTCTTAGAAGGGACTGGGAGAGGTAACATGATGGAAGCAAAGTTTAAAGAGATTAACTGACTAAAAATTTCCGAAGACTGATAAAGGCAGCAAACATTTCCACAAAGCAAAGAATTATAGATATAAGGAAAATGATACTCTTTAGAGTGTCATCATAGAAAAATGACTAAAAGTCAAAAGCAAAGAAAGATCATTCTAGATCATACTCCAGGAACAAGACTGTCAGTTAATTCCTCATTGGAAACTATTTCAAACAACTAGCAATGGAATCATAGCTAGCATTACAGGTACTTCATTTTGGCATATTGAATATACTCTGCCTTATTCAGCAAAACATCCTTCCAGTATGAAAGTGAAAAACAGATATTTTCAAGCAAATAAAAATGTAGAGCATATACTACAACCAGCCACAGATCGAACAAGATACCCTACAGTGTTTTTCAGATGGTTGGCCAGTGATCCATGAGAAAAGGTCGGAGATTTAGGAAGCAATATTTGAAAAGATATTTGAGTGATATTAACTTTTGCCTGCAATGCAGGAGACCTGGGTTCAAGCCCTGAGTCAGCAAGATCCCCTGGAGAAGGGAATGGGTACCCACTCCAGTATTCTTGCCTGGAGAATTCAATGGACAGAGGAGCTTGGCAGGCTACAGACCATGGTGTCACAAAGAGTAGAACATGAATGAGTGACTAACACTTCACTTCACTTCAACTGCTTAAAAACAATAATGTCTTGTAGAGTTTAAATACAGAGAAAATCCCTATCACAATGACATAACAATTGTGAATGGAGCAAATGGAGTCGAAGTATTCTGAAATTTGGCATTGTCTAAGAAGAGGTAAAACTGCTAATTTATATTAGATTCTGATATGAATGCATATTGTAATATGAGAATTATTCCAAAGTGTACTGTACTGGTCTAAGGGCTACCTAAGACCGTTAGTGTGTCCATGAAGATGGTTTGATTTTCATAATAAGATGCTATTTGCCCTTTCCACTGAGTTGGCATTTTATTTGACTGTGCGAAGGCCATGACAAGTAAAATTGCTAGATTCTTACCCCCAAATAAGGCAGTGAAACCAAACTCTTACTAGTTTTTGTTGTACTTTTTTGTGCTAAATGTCAGCTGTTTGTTTTTTTTTCCTGTAAAGGTCGAGAAAGGAAAAGTTGTAGACTTTGCAGGCCATATAGTCTCTGTCTTAATTACTAAACCCTGAAATTTAAAAGCAAAACATCTGTAGACAATATATAAATAAATGGGTATGGCTATATTCCAAGAAATTGTCGTTTTTTTTTTTTTTTTAAGTAGCTATGGGTTGCAATTGACCTATTGACCATCATTTGGTGACCTCTGTCCTGTGACTCACATTTGCAGTAAGAACAAGTTAACACACATACATACACACATATACACATACACATAGACAGGTTTACTTAAAAATTTCCCTTGCTGAAGCAGTAGGAATTATTGATTTTTTAAAAGCTTAACTCTTGAGAACATGTATATTCTTTGTGACATAGTGGGAAGTAAGCATAAAAGCATGTTGTCTGCATGCTGAAGGAAACTGCGTATTGTCTTTAGGAAATGTACTTACGCGACCCTATCATTTGTGTGCTGAACTAACTGCTTCCTTGTTGAAGACCATTGCCACTTGAAAGAACAATTAACACATCAACTATAGTTATTTAGATTTTGAAATTTGGTAGACCAGAAAATGAGATGTGAAGGGAACTCTTATAAAGGGTTTTGGGAAAAAGTTGTCTTTGCTATCAAAAATAAAAACAAAACACTCTAATAATTGCTTCTCCTCCACTGGGTATAATCCTCTTTGCATGTGATGCCCAGAAGTATGACAACCATCTCATAAGGTAGAAGGCCACTTACCTGAGGGCAAAGCCAAAGGCATCTTAAGTGACATACTGCTGGTATACTAAGTGGACAGCTTTGTAGTACAAGGGTTATTCTTCCAGTTTTTTTCAGGTCATTAATCTATCCATTTATTTAGCAAACATTTGTTAAATGCTAATTATATGCCTAGTACAGGGGAAAATGGCAGAGTCCCTCATATCCTAGATGCTAAATTCTAATAGAGAAGACAGAGAATACACTTGTAATTAAATGCGTGAGGAGAATTCAGAGGGCTATGGAAATATGACCTGTCTGGGGTGCGATGAATGGCTTTCTGAGTACAGTATAAGCCAAACTTGAAAAATGAGTTAGAGTTGGCTAGGATAAAGGATAGAGAGAAGGGTTTCCAGAAAGGAAACCAATGTATTGAAAATATGAGAGAGCAGGGAGCACATGGAAGGAAGTTAAGGGAGGCCAATATGCCTAGAACACAAAGAACAAGGCATGGCAGTCATGAAGGTTGGAGGAGTGCTTAGGCGCTCTGCAATCTTAGAATGTATAGACCACATTGGAGATTTTAAACCTTATCCTAAAAAATATGCCAGGGCTTTGGTATGCTCAAATTAGCATTTTTAAAAGATCATTCTGGCTATAACGTGGAGAATGGATTAGATCGGGCCTGCATTGGAAGCCAGGACCTCAGTAAAGAGGCCCCCAGAGGAGACAGATGAAGCAGCCGGTGGTGGGGCAGAGGCAGTGGTGTTAAACAGGGAAAGGTAACCTAGTCTGAGGTGCAGTGAAAGTGAGAATGAGAGGTTCGAGCAGGCGCTTGAAGGGTGCTTAAGAGTTGGCTAGAATAAAGGATACAGCGAATTTTTGACAGTGCTTTGGGGGTTGAGTCAGGGAGGGAGCATATATAAAATGTTATAGAATAAGTCCCAGATCAAAATTTTTATACTGTTTATCTAATTTTATAATATGTTGGATACTTTCATACACTCCAGATTTTGTCCATCTATAATTTCTCTTCTTTCCAAAAGAAATTTTTAAGATCACTATTGTCAGAAATCCAGTAGTTCCTAATGAAATATTTTCACAGGACACATGATTTACAGTCATACAACCTTTTATATGATTACAGTTATCTGATTAAAGTACATGGTTAAGTTGATGTGATCTCCACCCTGCCTAGCTAGCTATGTTTTCTCACATAAGATATCAACCATAATATCTCCTGAATATATTTAAAATATTTAAAGAAAATAATATTTCAAAGCAGGCATATTTTTTTGTGTGCTTGAATAGCTTTACTCCAATCTTAAATTAAGGGACCTATATTTAAATAATTTCTGGCTTCTGACCTAGTAATTAGAGAGCTCTTATTTTATTCATCATAGATAAATAACAGAAGATAACACAGATTCTCAGAATCTGAAAACTCTTTGTTCATGAAGAGTCTCCAATTCATCATCCAATTATTTTAACAGCATAAGACTTTTTCTTACTGTAAGTAACATTTATTATGTATTCTGATTCCTTTTAACTTAAGAATGAAGGTTCTTTGGGTTCTTTCTGAAGCTATAACAGTACAAGGTGAGCTAAGCAATTTAATTTAGAAATTAAAATTGACCATTGTGTAAATTTAAAGGTAGAGTCAAAACAAATTCTACATGATTTCTCAGTTAAGTTGCTTCATTTCTTTAAAAAAAAAAACTAATTAAATTGAATATCATATATTCAGATCAAAAAGTTATAGCATATTATTGTCCTAAAGCCTTCAAAATCTTCACATTCAGTGTTTTGGAAATTACTAAATATTTTCTTAACACAATCATAAATATCATATTTATTAAAATTATATATAAATTGGGGGTAAATAAAAAATCATGATCATGGAAATGGCTACATTTGTCTCCAGAAATGGTTCTTTCATGTAGGGAAAGTTTCCACTGTACTCCTAACTTAGAGAGAAAAATTATCTTATTACAGAACTCCAAAGTATAAACCAACATTCATACAGTAAACACATTCATGAGTTAATTCATTTAGCCCAAAATACATATTTGATTTTGAACTCCTCAAATGAGATTGGAATATTTCTGCTTTCCTTCCTTCCATCTCTTTGCTCAGTCCTCAGGGAGTGAAAAGGACTGATTTGACTTCTGCGTCATCTTAAGCATAATAAAATTCTTGTCTTTCAGGGTTCTACTTTATTATACACACTATTCCATACTACCCCATAATGCGTTCTATTAAGGGTTCTTGCCATTAGTACCCTCTGGCATTCATTTCTACTCCCTCTCCTTCAGAGTCCATCACCTTATCAGCTAGGCTACAGTATAAGCAAATGCTCTTTGGGCCACTGCATCTTAAGTGTCCTGTTCTACCTCTGGGATTTTTGCTTTCTCTGATAATTATTTATTCTGAAAGTCCTTGCTGTATGCTCACTTCCTAAACGCTTTCACAGAACCATTTTTATTTTGTCTCCTGCATCTCTGTTTCAGAGTTGGTCTCTAAATAACCAATATCATCATTACAGCAAAGAGTGCCATGTTGTAGTTCTGTCCCTAGGTTGTGTCTGACACTGCAAACCTGAGACTGCAGCACGCCAGGCTTCCCTGTCCTTCACTATCTCCTGGAGTTTGCTCAAACTCATGCCACTGTGGCTCAGCTAGTAAAGAATCTGCCTGCAATGTGGGAGACCTGGGTTAGATCCCTGGGTTGGGAAGATCCCCTGGAGAAGGGAAAGGCTACCCACTCCAGTATTCTGGCCTGGAGAATCCCATGGACTAAGTCCATCGGGTCACAGAGTTGGACACGACTGAGCGACTTTCACTTTCACTTTGGGCTTCCCTCATACCTCAGTTGGTGAAGAATCTACCGGCAGTGCAGGAGACCCAGGTTCGACCCCAGGGTGAGGGAGATCCCCTGGAGAAGAAAATAGCAACCCACTCCAGTATTCTTGCCTGGAGATTCCCATTGACGGAGGAGCCTGGCAGGCTACAGTCCATGGGGTCACAAGAGTCGGACATGACTTAGTGACTAAAGAGAGAGAAAAATGTCCACTGAGTTTGGTGATGTTATCTAACCATTTCATCCTCTGCCCCCCACCCCCTTCTCATTTTGCCTTCAATCTTTCCCAGCATCAGGGTCTTTCCCAACAAGTCAGCTCTTCGTATCAGATAGCCAGAGTATCGGAGCTTCAGCTTCAGCATTAGTTCTTGCAATGAATATTCAGGGTTGATTTCCTTTAAGATTGACTTGTTGGATCTTCTTGCTGTCCAAGGGACTCTCAAGATTCTTCTCCAGCACCACAATTTGAAAGTATCAGTTCTCTGGAACTCAACCTTCTTTTTGGTCCAGCTCTCACATTCATACATGACTACTGGAAAACTATAGCTTTGATTACATAGACCTTTGTCTTCAAAATGTTTTATTTGCTTTTTAATATGCTAGGGTCTATGTTCATCACAGCTTTCTTCCAAGGAGTAAACGTCTTTAATTTCATTCCTGCAGTCAACATCCACACTGATTTTAGAGCCCAAGAAAGCAAAATCTGTCACTGCTTCCACTTTTTCCTCAACTATGTGCCATGAAGTGATGGGACTGGATGCCATGATCTTAGTTTTTTGAATGTTGAATTTTAAGGCAGCTTTTCACTCTTCTCTTATACCCCCATTAAAGCTGTGGTACATATACACAATGGAGTATTACTTAGCCATTAAAAAGAATACATTTGAATCAGTTCTAATGAGGTGGATGAAACTGGAGCCTATTATACAGAGTGAAGCAAGCCAGAAAAAAAAAACACCAATACTGTATACTAATGCATATATATGGAATTTAGAAAGATGGTAACAATAACCCTGTCTGCGAGACAGCAAAAGAGACACAGATGTATAGAACAGTCTTTTAGACTCTGTGGGAGGGGGGGTGGGTGGGATGATTTGGGAGAATGGCATTGAAACATGTATAATATCATATATGAAACGAATAGCCAGTCCAGGTTCAATGCATGATACTGGATGCTTGGGGCTGGTGCACTAAGATGACTCAGAGGGATGGTACGAGGAAGGAGGAGGGAGAGGGGTTCAGGATGGGGAACACGTGTGTATACCTGTGGCGGATTCATGTTG
This sequence comes from Oryx dammah, assembly GCF_014754425.2. Lineage (NCBI taxonomy): Eukaryota > Metazoa > Chordata > Mammalia > Artiodactyla > Bovidae > Oryx > Oryx dammah. The sequence continues at coordinate 106,781,985 of NW_024070211.1, read as the reverse complement.
ATGTATGGCAAAACCAATACATTTCGTAAAATAATTAGCCTCCAATTAAAGTAAATAAATTTATTTTAAAAATAATGGTAAAAATAAAAGATGAAAAAAAAAGAGAGTCTTTAGTTCTTTACTTTCTGTTATTAGAGTGGTATCATGTGTATATCTGAGGTTGTTGATATTTTTCCTGGCAATCTTGACTCCGGCTTGTGATTTATCTAGCCTGGCATTCTGCATGATGTACTCTGCATATTGAAGTTAAATAACAGGGTATTTTAAAACAATATTTAGCCTTGTCATATTATTTTCTCAATTTTGAACCACTCCATTGTTTCATGCTTGGTTTTAACTGTTGCTTCTCAACCTGTATACAGATTTCTCAGGATTCAGATAAAGTGGTCTGGTATTCCTATCTGTTTAAGGATTTTCTACAGTCAAAGGCTTTAGGATAGTCAATGAAGTAGATGTTTTCCTGGATTCTCTTGCTTTTTCTATCATCCAGGGAATGTTAGCAATTTGATCTCTGGTTCCTCTGCCTTTTCTAAACCCAGCTTGTACATCTGAAGTTCTCGGTGCACATAATACTGAAGCCTGTGTGTGGGCTAAGTCATTTCAGTTGTGTCCGACTCTTTGTGACCCTATGGGCTGTAGCCCACCAGGCGCTTCTTTCCGTGGGATTCTCTAGGCATGAATACTGGAGTGTGTTGCTATGTCCTCTTCAGCCCACCAGGCGCTTCTTTCCGTGGGATTCTCTGGCATGAATACTGGAGTGTGTTGCTATGTCCTCTTCCAGTGGAACTTCCCAACCCATTGGAAGAAGACATAGCAACACACTCCAGTATTCATGCCTAGAGAATCCCACGGAAAGAAGCACCTGGTGGGCTACAGTCCATAGGGTCACAAAGAGTCAGACACAACTGAAATGACTTAGCCCACACACAGGCTTCAGTATTATGTGCACTGAGAACTTCAGATGTACAAGCTGGGTTTAGAAAAGGCAGAGGAACCTGTGTCTCTTATGGAACCTGTGTCTCTTATGTCTCCTGCATTGGCATGTGGATTCTTTACCACTAGTGCCATCTGGGAAACTTAAGCCTAGCTTGAAGGACTTTGAGCATAACTTTGCTAGCATGTGGAAATTAGCATGATTGTATGGTAGTTTGAACATTCTTTGGCATTGCCCTTCTTTGGGATTGGAATGAAAACTGACCTTTTCTAGTCCTGTGGCCACTGCTGAGTTTTCCAAATTTGCTGACATACTGTGTGCAACACTTTAATAGCATCATCTTTTAGTATTTTGAATAGTTCAGTTGGAATTCCATCACTTTCACTAGGCTTTGGTCATGGTTATGCTTCCTACTGCTGCTGCTAAGTCGCTTCAGTCGTGTCCGACTCTGTGCGACCCCATAGATGGCAGCCCACCAGGATCCCCCATCCCTGGGATTCTGCAGGCAAGAACACCGGAGTGGGTTGCCATTTCCTTCTCCAATGCATGCAAGTGAAAAGTGAAAGTGAAGTAGCTCAGTCGTGTCCAACTCTTCGCGACCCCATGGACTGCAGCCCACCAGGCTCCTCTATCCATGGGATCTTCCAGGCAAAAGTACTGGAGTGGGGTGCCATTGCCTTCTCCATATGCTTCCTAAGGCCCATTTAACTTCACACTCCAGGATGTCTGGCTTTAGGTGAGTGACCACATCTTCGTGGTTATCTGGGTCAGTAAGACTTTGTTTGCATAGGTCTGTGTATTCTTGCCACCTCTTCTTAATCTCCTCTGCTTCTATTAGGTCCTTACTGTGTCTGTCCTTTATCATGCCCATCCTTGCATGAAATGCTCCCTTGATATCTCCAATTCTCTTGAAGAGATCTCTAGTCTTTCCCATTCTATTGTTTTCCTCCAATTATTTGCACTGTTCACTTAAGAAGGCTTTCTTATCTCTCCTTGCTACTCTCTGGAATTCTGTATTCAGTTGAGTATATCTTTCCCTTTCTCTCTGCCTTTCACTTCTTTTCTCAGCTATTTGTAAAGTTTCCTTAGAAAACCACTTTTCCCTCATGCATTTCTTTTTCTTTGGGATGGTTTTGGTCACTGCCTCCTGTACAATGTTATGAACCTCCATCCATAGTACTTGAGGCACTCTGACTACCAGATCTAATCCCTTGAATCTATTCATCACCTCCACTATATAATCATAAGGGATTTAATTATGTCATATTTGAATATCCTAGTGGTTTTCTGTGCTTTCTTCAGCGTAAGCCTGAATTTTGCAATAATTAGGTCATGATCTGAGCCACATTCAGCTCCAGGTCTTATTTTTGTCTCTGTATAGAGCTTCTCCATCTTTGGCTGCAAAGAGCACAATCAATCTGATTTCAGTATTGTACATCTGGTGATGTTCATGTAGAGAGTAGTCACTTTTGTTGTTGGAAGAGGAGATTTGCTGTGACCAGTGTGTTCTCTTGATGCAACTGTTAGCTTTTGTCCTGCTTTATTTTATACTCTAAGGCTAAACTTGCCTGTTACACCAAGTACCTCTTGACTTCCTACTTTTGCATTCCAATCCCCTGTGATGAATAGGACCTTTTTTTGATTTTAGTTCTAGAAAGTCTTTTAAGTCTTTATAGAACCATTGAACTTCAGCTTCTTCAGCATTAGCAGTTGGGGCACAGACTTGGGTTACTGTGATTATGAATTGTTTGCCTTGGAAACAAACCAAGATCATTCTGTCATTTTTGAAATTGCACACAAGTACTGCATTTTGGACTCTTGTTGAACATGAAGGCTACTCCATTTCTTTTAAGGGATTCTTGCCCACAGCAGTAGATATCATGGTCATCTGAATTTAATTAGCCTATTCCTGCCTATTTTAATTCATTGACTCCTAAGATGTCGATGTTCACTCTTGCCATCTCCTGCTTGACCATGTCCAATTTACCTTGACTCATGGACCTAATATTCCAGGTTCCTATGCAATATTGTTCTTTAGAGCATCAGACTTTACTTTCACCATGAGACACATCCAGAACTGATTGTGGTTTTTGCTTTGGTGAAGTCTCTTCATAAGAGCTCTTTCTGGAGCTGTTAGTAATTGCCCTCCACTCTTTACCAGTAGCCTATTGGACACCTTTCAACCTGGAGGACTCATCTTCTGATGTCATATCCTTTGCCTTTTCAATAGGTTCTCAAGGCAAGAAATACTGGGGTCGTTTGCCATTCCCTTCTCCAGTGGACCACGTTTTGTCAGAACTCTCCACTATAACCAGTCCATCTTGGGTGGCCCGGCATGTCATGGCTTCTAGCTTCACTGAGTTACACAAGCCCCTTCACCATGACAAGGCTGTGATCCATGAAGGAGAAAGAGCACCATAGCCCCCCCCCCCTTTTTTTTTATCATGCTACCACTTTGGCGCATGCCACCATTATATTTTGTCTGGACTGTTTCAGTACTTCCTAACTGTTCACAATTTTTATTTTCCTTGGGCACCAACAGTTATTTCCCACAGAACAGCTAAAACAATCCTCTGAAAACTTAAAACTTATTATGTTACTTTTTTGCTCAAAGCCTCCTACAGCTTCTCATCTTACTGTGGTAATGGGTGTATCCTAACAGTGGCCTATAGGTCTTTTCTGTGATACTCCAAATATGCTCTTGACTTCAGGCCTTAGTCCTTTATGTGTGTAAGGCTGATTCAATGTTTTCCCAGGTATTTTTATGACTAATTTCTTCATGCCTTTCAGATATTTACTTAGATGTATTTCAGTGACTTTCCTGGGTTGCACTATTTAAACCACAGTCCTGTCTCCATCTCTTTTAGTCCTATGCCCTTACCATTCATTATTCTCCTCTATAGAACTTAGGGGAAGCTGTGTATATATTTTATTTTGTGTCTCCTTAACTAAAAATCAGCCTTTAAGTGGAGGTTATTTTGCAATTTCTAAAACTCCTCCATCTTCCGTGTAGACTAGCACCTGCCACAAAATATGCTCCCAACAATTATTTGTTGAGTCATAAGTGATTCAATATATGGACACCAATATTAGAGAGGCAAACCATTTAAATGCCTGTACTACCAGTTTTGAAATGTCATTTTGCAAAGTTCATCTAACTACTCCATTTATATTGTCACAAAGGTTTTCCTTCATTGAATAAGTGTTTTTCCCTCAAATAATTTAGAAAAAAAATAGAGCACAAATAAACAAATAAGTAATTGTAGTAACTGTCACGTTAGAATGGAGAAATACTTTCTTAGCTCTCCTGTTCACCACAAAGTGAGTATACATTTCATGCCTATGGATATAGTGAATCTTCCATTTCAAAAATACATTTCTCTCTTTAATCATGTAATCAATTCACCTGGACCAGTCAACCTGAAGGGGCTAACAAACACTGCTAAAAGGCAAGAAAGAAGATTTGTAAAGCTTATTAACTGTAATGAAGAAAGAAGATTGTCTTTGTTTTTCTTTAGCAAATGTCTCTTCTCTCCCCAGTCTACATTCATTTTTCTGCATGTTAGTTGTCTTTTTTCCCCTCAACTCATCTTGCAAGTTCATTTTCTTCTCTTCAGTGTGTTTTCTCTTGCATATAATAGACACTGTTTTCTGAACATTCATCATGTCTTTTGTAACAGTTTATTCACCTACCTCCATTGTGTTATTTTAACTTCAATAGTAACTGAAAGCCTTCCAGCTTGAGGTGTCAGCATTAAAATAAAAAATTGAGTATATTTGAAGGCAGAAATTGCCTGGGTGCCATATAAATTGCTTCTAAATTTCTTTGGAAATGTTACCTTAACTTTCACCTATGAGTTGAACACCTAATAATTTAAGATCATTTACATTTAAGAAAAATAAAAGCTAGACAAGTGAGCCACCATTTTCTATCATAATTAGCAAACATCTGTTGCCACTCTCATGATACCACCCTCTGCATGTTAAAGAAGGTTGTATTCTAGGGACCTATTCTTCTTTCAGTGAGAAATCAGTTAAGAACTGCCTACTCTGCAGGACTGATGAAGTGAATACTCATTGGTCCTTGTTGAAAGATAAATTTCAGTAAAAGAGATGAGACTAAAATCTCTTTTAAAATAGTGGCCCTGAATGTGAATGAAGTTTAAAAAAATGGACAGAGAAAATAAAACCCAGAGACACTAAGAAGCAAAAACTGTTAACAAGCTAACAACAGTGCTCCTTGCTAAGAAATGAAAATGGTACCTCGATGGAGCACCTGTGAAACTGTTAGAAATGCTGTGCCTCAGACATGAGTGAATTGTTCCTGATGGGGGCGGGGGTGGTGGTGGTGGCTAAATATAGAACAACAACAAATATCTCCCCAAATCTTTCTGTGATATTGTTTCCTCATGTTGAAAGCTCTACTCAATAGGCAATCAGTTCAGTTCAGTCGCTCAGTCATGTCTGACTCTTTGCGACCCCATGGATTACAGTATGCCAGGCTTCCCTGTCCATTACCAACTCCAGGAGCTTACTCAAATTCATGTCCATTGAGTTGGTGATGCCATCCAACCATCTCATCCTCTGTTGTCTCCTTCTCCTCCAGACTTCAATCATTCCAAGTATCAGAGTCTTTTCAAATGAGTTGGCTCTTCACATCAAGTGGCCAAAGTATTGGAGTTTCAGCTTCAGCATTGGTCATTCCAATGAATATTCAGGACTGATTTCCTTTAGGATGGACTGGTTGGATCTCCTTGCTGTTCAAGGGACTCTCAAGAATCTTCACAGTTCAAAAGCATCAATTCTTTGGCACTCAGCTTTCTTTAGAGTCCAGCTCTAACATCCATATATGACTAATGGAAAAACAAAAGCTTGACTAGATGGATCTTTGTTGGCAAAGTAATGTCTCTGCTTTTTAATATGCTGTCTAGGTTGGTCATAGCTTTACTTCCAAGGAGCAAGCATCTTTTAATTTCATGGCTGCAGTGATCAAGCTAAGATGGCGGAGGAATAGGAAGGGAAGACCACTTTCTCCCTCACAAATTCCTCAAAAGATCATTTCAACGTGGAGCAAACTCCACAAAACAACCTCTGAATGCAGGCAGAGGACATCAGGCAACCAAAAAAGCAGATCATTGTCTTCAAAACCAGGTAGGAAAAAATATAAAAGACGAGAAAAGAGACAAAGGAGGTGGGGAGGGAGCTCCGTCCCGGGAAGGGAAGCCCGTCCCGGGAAGGGAATTCTAAGAAGAGAGGTTTCCAAACACAAGGAAACACTCTACCTGCCGAGTCTAAGGCGAGCCTTGGAAACACAGAGGGCAACATAACAGGAAGGAAAAACGAATAAATAATTAAAACCAACAGATTACGAGCCCAACAGTAACTCCCCCAGCGGAAAAGCCGCGCAGACGCCTGCAGCCGCCGCTAGCAAGTGGGGGCAGGGCAGGGAAGCGCGGGAGCCGCGGGCTGCCGCGCTCGGTAAGAAGCGGGCAGAAACGCCCCACGCGTAACCAGAGCGATCGAACTTGGGCGAGCAAACCAGACTGGGGGATAGCTACCACGCGAAAAGCTGGAACATAAGACCCCGCCAGGACCGCGCACAGAACAAAGGACGGAACGGAAATAGCCGGCTGCAGACCATCCCCCGCCGGGGACAGGCAGCCAGAGCTGTAAGGGCTGGAAAGGGGCAATCGCAGCCCCGGAGAGACTACCTGAAAAGCGGCAGGCAGGCTTCTTTGCTGAGACTTCAGGGGATGCAGGACAGTCACCACCCGCCTCACAAGGAGCGCCAGCAGTACACCCAGAAAACTGAGCAGTAGAAACAGAGAAGGGGACAAGTCCCGGCGACCGCGCCGCCAAGCTCCCGCGCTCGCCAAGCTCCCGAGCTGCTCGGACCCGGGAGGGGCGCAGAGCGCAGTCCCAAACAAGTTTGTGCCTCTGAGGGTTACCTGGGCGCCAAAACCGAGCGGCTTGGACCGGGGAGGTGCGCGAAGCCTGGGGCTGGCCTCGGATGGTTCCTGGCTGAGCTCCGTGGAGCCGGAGCGGTTTGTGCGTCGTGGGGGGAGACAGGTCCAGCGGGGTTGAGACGCTGTGTGCCCACGACAGTGCTATTTGTTTGCAGCATCCCCCCCTCCCCACTGCGCGACTGAACTAGTGAGCCTAATAAAAAAAAAAAAAAAAAAAAGGGTCCACCACCGCCCCCATGTGTCAGGACGGAATTCAGACCCTGAAGAGACCAGCAAACAGAAGCTAAACAGAGGGAAACGCCTTGGAAGTGACCAACACGGCCCACAACATCAGAGAAGGCCCAGATATATCTTCACAATTTTTACAATCATTCCTTTTTTTTTTTTTTTTTTGCCTTTTTTTTTTGTTTTTTGCTTTCTTTTTTTTTTTTCTCTCAAACTTTTTTTTTAACTGTTAAGTCTTCTATTTCTCTACTTTATATTTCTATAACTATTACTTTTCAAAAAAAAAAAAAAGACTCTACTTTTTTAAAGCAAACACCATATATAGCCTTCGCGTGGTTGTTGTTGGTATTTCTTTTTTAATCTCGGGTTTTTTTTTTTTTTTTAATTTTTATTTTTTCTTATATATATATTTTTTCCCTATTTCTTTTTCTTAATATTATTATTATTTTTTAATCTTTACTCTTTTTTTTCTTTCTTCCTTCTGCTTCGTCTCTTTAACATTGTATTTCTGAAAATCTAACCTCTACTCTAGGTTTTTAATCTTTGCTTTTCGGTTTTTGTTGTCAATCTTGTACATTTCATAACCCAATCTTACCTGACAGTGAGATTACTGGCTTGACCACTCTCTCCTCCTGTTGGACTCTCCTTTTTCTCCACCAGGTGGCCTCTGTCTCTCCCCCCCTCCCCCCATCTCTTCTATATCCAACTCTGTGATTCTCTGTGTGTTCTAGATGGTGGAGAGCACCTAAGGAACTGATTACTGGCTGGACCTGTCTCTCTCCTTTTCATTCCTCTCTCTTACCCTCCTGGCCACCTCTGTCTACTTCCTCTCTCTCCTCTCCCCTGTATAACTCCGTAAATACCGCTGAGAGGTCCAGACTAAGGAGCGCACATAAGGAAGTGACTATTGACTAGCTTGCTCTCTCCTCTTTTGTTTTCACCGCATCTCATTCCAGTCACCTCTAACTACCCCTTCCCTCTTCTCTTCTCCATGTAACCCAGTGAACCTCTCTGGGTGCCCCTCAATGTGGAGAAACCTTTCATCTTTAGCCTAGATACTATATCATTGGTGCTGTATAGATGGAGAAGTCTAGAGACCACTGTAAAAATAAAACCGAAAACCAGAAGCAGGAGGCTTAAGTCCAAAGCTTGAGAACATCAGAGAACTCCTGAATTCAGGGAACATTAAGCAATAGGAGCTCATCAAATGCCTCCAAACCTACACTGAAACAAAGCTCCACCCAAGGGCCAACAAGTTCCAGAGCAAGACATATCACACAAATTCTCCAGCAACACAGGAACACACCCCTGAGCCTCAATATACAGGCAGTTCAAAGTTACTCCAAAACTTTAGACGTCTCATAACCCATTACTGGTCACTCCACTGCACTCCAGAGAGAAGAAGCCCAGCTCCACCCACCAGACCTCCAACACAAGCCTCCCTAACCAGGAAACCTTGACAAGCCACTGATACAACCCCACCCACAGTGAGGAAGCTCCACAATAAAGAGAACTCCACAAATTACCAGAATATAAAAAGGCCATTCCAAACGCAGCAATATAACCAAGATGAAGAGACAGAGGAATACCCAACAGGTAAAGGAGCAGGAGAAATGCCCACCAAACCAGACAAAAGAGGAAGAGATAGGAAATCTACCTGAGAAAGAATTCCGAATATTGATAGTGAAAATGATCCAAAATCTTGAAGTCAAAATGGAATCACAGATAAATACCCTAGAGACAAGGATTGAGAAGATGCAAGAAAGGTTCAACAAGGACCTAGAAGAAATAAAAAAGAGTCAATATACAATGAATAATGCAATAAATGAGATCAGAAAAACTCTGGAGGCAACAAATAATAGAATAACTGAGGCAGAAGATAGGATTAGTGAAATAGAAGACAGAATGGTAGAAATAAATGAATCAGAGAGGAAAAAAGAAAAACAAATTAAAAGAAATGAGGACAATCTCAGAGACCTCCAGGACAATATGAAACGCTCCAACATTCGAATTATAGGAGTCCCAGAAGAAGAAGACAAAAAGAAAGACCATGAGAAAATCCTTGAGGAGATAATAGTTGAAAACTTCCCTAAAATGGGGAAGGAAATAATCACCCAAGTCCAAGAAACCCAGAGAGTCCCAAATAGGATAAACCCAAGGCGAAACACCCCAAGACACATATTAATCAAATTAACAAAGATCAAACACAAAGAACAACTATTAAAAGCAGCAAGGGAAAAACAACAAATAACACACAAGGGGATTCCCATAAGGATAACAGCTGATCTCTCAATAGAAACTCTTCAGGCCAGGAGGGAATGGCAAGACATACTTAAAGTGATGAAAGAAAATAACCTACAGCCCAGATTACTATACCCAGCAAGGATCTCATTCAAATACGAAGGAGAAATCAAAAGCTTTACAGACAAGCAAAAGCTGAGAGAATTCAGCACCACCAAACCAGCTCTCCAACAAATTCTAAAGGATATTCTCTAGACAGGAAACACAAAAAGGGAGTATAAACCCGAACCCAAAATAATAAAACAAATGGCAACGGGATCATACTTATCAATAATCACCTTAAACGTAAATGGATTGAATGCCCCAACCAAAAGGCAAAGACTGGCTGATTGGATACAAAAACAAGAACCCTCTATATGCTGCTTACAAGAGACCCACCTCAAAACAAGGGACACATACAGACTGAAAGTGAAGGGTTGGAAAAAGATATTCCATGCAAATAGAGACCAAAAGAAAGCAGGAGTGGCAATACTCATATCCGATAAAATAGACTTTAAAACAAAGGCTGTGAAAAGAGACAAAGAAGGCCACTACATAATGATCAAAGGATCAATCCAAGAAGAAGATATAACAATTATAAATATATATGCACCCAATATAGGAGCACCGCAATATGTAGGACAAATGCTAACAAGTATGAAAGGGGAAATTAACAACAACACAATAATAGTGGGAGACTTTAATACCCCACTCACACATATGGACAGATCAACTAAACAGAAAATTAACAAAGAAACGCAAACTTTAAATGATACATTAGACCAGTTAGACCTAATTGATATCTATAGGACATTTCACCCCAAAACAATGAATTTCACCTTTTTCTCAAGTGCTCATGGAACCTTCTCCAGGATAGATCACATCCTGGGCCATAAATATAACCTTGATAAATTCAGAAAAATCGAAATCATTCCAAGCATCTTTTCTGACCATAATGCACTAAGATTAGATCTCAATTACAGGAGGAAACCTATCAAAAATTCCAACATATGGAGGCTGAACAACACGCTTCTGAATAACCAACAAATCACAGAAGAAATCAAAAAAGAAATCAAAATATGCATAGAAACTAATGAAAATGAAAACACAACAACCCAAAACCTGTGGGACACTATAAAAGCAGTGCTAAGAGGAAAGTTCATAGCAATACAAGCATACCTCAAGAAACAAGAAAAAAGTCAAATAAATAACCTAACTCTACACCTAAAGCAACTAGAAAAGGAAGAATTAGAGAACCCCAGAGTTAGCAGAAGGAAAGAAATCTTAAAAATTAGGGCAGAAATAAATGCAAAAGAAACAAAAGAGACCATAGCAAAACAACAAAGCCAAAAGCTGATTCTTTGAAAGGATAAATAAAATTGACAGACCATTAGCCAGACTCATCAAGAAGCAAAGAGAGAAAAATCAAATCAATAAAATTAGAAATGAAAATGGAGAGATCACAACAGACAACTCAGAAATACAAAGGATCATAAGAGACTACTATCAGCAATTATATGCCAATAAAATGGACAACCTGGAAGAAATGGACAAATTCTTAGAAAAATACAATTTTCCAAAACTAAACCAGGAAGAAATAGACAATCTTAACAGACCCATCACAAGCACGGAAATTGAAACTGTAATCAGAAATCTTCCAGCAAACAAAAACCCAGGTCCAGACGGCTTCACAGCTGAATTCTACCAAAAATTTCGAGAAGAGTTAACACCTATCCTACTCAAACTCTTCCAGAAAATTGCAGAGGAAGGGAAACTTCCAAACTCATTCTATGAGGCCACCATCACCCTAATACCAAAACCTGACAAAGACACTACAAAAAAAGAAAACTACAGGCCAATATCACTGATGAACATAGATGCAAAAATCCTCAACAAAATTCTAGCAATCAGAATCCAACAACACATTAAAAAGATCATACACCATGACCAAGTGGGCTTTATCCCAGGGATGCAAGGATTCTTCAACATCCGCAAATCAATCAATGTAATTCACCACATTAACAAATTGAAAAATAAAAACCATATGATTATCTCAATAGATGCAGAGAAGGCCTTTGACAAAATTCAACATCCATTTATGATAAAAACTCTCCAGAAAGCAGGAATAGAAGGAACATACCTCAACATAATAAAAGCTATATATGACAAACCCACAGCAAACATTATCCTCAATGGTGAAAAATTGAAAGCATTTCCCCTAAAGTCAGGAACAAGACAAGGGTGCCCACTTTCACCACTACTATTCAACATAGTTCTGGAAGTTTTAGCCACAGCAATCAGAGCAGAAAAAGAAATAAAAGGAATCCAAATTGGAAAAGAAGAAGTAAAACTCTCACTGTTTGCAGATGACATGATCCTCTACATAGAAAACACTAAAGACTCTACCAGAAAATTACTAGAGCTAATTAATGAATATAGTAAAGTTGCAGGATATAAAATCAACACACAGAAATCCCTTGCATTCGTATACACTAATAATGAGAAAGTAGAAGAAGAAATTAAGGAAACAATTCCATTCACCATTGCAACAAAAAGAATAAAATACTTAGGAATATATCTACCTAAAGAAACTAAAGACCTATATACAGAAAACTTTAAAACACTGATGAAAGAAATCAAAGAGGACACTAATAGATGGAGAAATATACCATGCTCATGGATCGGAAGAATCAATATAGTGAAAATGAGTATATTACCCAAAGCAATCTACAAATTCAATGCAATCCCTATCAAGATACCGGCGATATTTTTCACAGAACTAGAACAAATAATTTCAAGATTTGTATGGAAATACAAAAAACCACGAATAGCCAAAGCAATCTTGAGAAAGAAGGATGGAACTGGAGGAATCAATTTGCCTGACTTCAGGCTCTACTACAAAGCCACAGTCATCAAGACAGTATGGTATTGGCACAAAGACAGACATATAGATCAATGGAACAAAATAGAAAGCCCAGAGATAAATCCACATACATATGGACACCTTATCTTTGACAAAGGAGGCAAGAATATACAATGGAGTAAAGACAATCTCTTTAACAAGTGGTGCTGGGAAAACTGGTCAACCACTTGTAAAAGAATGAAGCTAGATCACTTTCTAACACCGCACACAAAGATAAACTCAAAATGGATTAAAGATCTAAATGTAAGACCAGAAACTATAAAACTCTTAGAGGAGAACATAGGCAAAACACTCTCTGACATAAACCACAGCAGGATCCTCTATGATCCACCTCCCAGAATTCTGGAAATAAAAGCAAAAATAAACAAATGGGATCTAATTAAAATTAAAAGCTTCTGCACAACAAAGGAAAACATAAGCAAAGTGAAAAGACAGCCTTCCGAATGGGAGAAAATAATAGCAAATGAAGCAACTGACAAACAACTAATCTCAAAAATATACAAGCAACTCCTGCAGCTCAATTCCAGAAAAATAAACGACCCAATAAAAAAATGGGCCAAAGAACTAAATAGACATTTCTCCAAAGAAGACATACGGATGGCTAACAAACACATGAAAAGATGCTCAACTTCACTCATTATAAGAGAAATGCAAATCAAAACCACAATGAGGTACCACTTCACACCAGTCAGAATGTCTGCGATCCAAAAATCTGCAAGCAATAAATGCTGGAGAGGGTGTGGAGAGAAGGGAACCCTCCTACACTGTTGGTGGGAGTGCAAACTAGTACAGCCACTATGGAGAACAGTGTGGAGATTCCTTAAAAAATTGCAAATAGAAATGCCTTATGACCCAGCAATCCCACTGTTGGGCATACACACAGAGGAAACCAGAATTGAAAGAAACACATGTACCCCAATGTTCATCGCAGCACTGTTTATAATAGCTAGGACATGGAAACAACCTAGATGTCCATCAGTAGATGAATGGATAAGAAAGCTGTGGTACATATACACAATGGAGTATTACTCAGCCATTAAAAAGAATACATTTGAATCAGTTCTGATGAGATGGATGAAACTGGAGCCGATTATACAGAGTGAAGTGAGCCAGAAAGAAAAACACCAATACAGTATACTAACACATATATATGGAATTTAGGAAGATGGCAATGATGACCCAGTATGCAGGACAGCAAAAGAGACACAGATGTGTATAGCGGACTTTTGGACTCAGAGGGAGAGGGAGAGGGTGTGATGATTTGGGAGAATGGCATTGAAACATGTATAATAACATGTAAGAATCGAAATACCAGTCTATGTCTGATGCAGGATATGACACGCTTGGGGCTGACGCGCGGAGATGACCCAGAGAGATGTTGTGGGGAGGGGGGTGGAAGGGGGGTTCATGTTTGGGAACGCATGTACACCTGTGGTGGATTCATGTCAATCTATGCCAAAACCAATACAGAATTGTAAAGTAAAAAATTAAAAATAAATAAATAAATTAAAAAAAAAATAAAAAAAATAAAAATTAAAAAAAAAATAATAATTTCATGGCTGCAGTCACCATCTATAGTGATTTTGGAATAAAAAAAAAATAAAGTCTGTCACTGTTTCCATTGTTTCTCCATCTATTTGCCATGAAGTGATGGACCAGATGCCATGATCTTAGTTTCCTGAATGTTGAGTTTTAAGCCAACTTTTTGCTCTCCTCTTTCACTTTCATCAAGAGGCTCTTTAGTTCTTCGCTTTCTGCCATAAGGGTAGTGTCATCTGTATATCTGAGGTTATTGATTTTTCTCCTGACAATCTTGATTCCATCTTGTGCTTCCTCCAGCCCAGCATTTCTCATGATATACTCTGCATATGAGTTAAATAAGCAAGGTGACAATGTACAGCCTTGACGTACTCCTTTCCCAATTTGGAACCAGTCCATTGTCACAAGTCCAGTTCTAACTGTTGCTTCCTGACCTGCATACAGATTTCTCAGGAGGCAGGTCAGGTGGTCTGGTATTCCCATCTCTTTCAGAATTTTCCATAGTTTGTTGTGACCCACACAGTCAAAGACTTTGGCATAGTCAATAAAGCAGAAGTAGAAATAGTCTTTTTTAATTCCACATTTCTAAACACCCTTTTTTTCCTTCCCACCACCATTGTACCTTTTGATCCTTACTGCTTTCATGCAAAAAAACAAAACAAAACAAAACAAAACACAAAACCCCTGGGGACCAGATAGTGTTCTAGGTTCTATGGATTCAAAAAATATTTACAGGCTGTACATTGTGTAACATACACCCCACACACAAACACGAACTCATTGTAGATGTTAAAGCTGGGAGTGCACATGAAGATAATTCATCCAATCCCCGTTTTACAGCTGATGATTTGGGCCTCTTATGACTGGCTGTCTAAGATCACTCCTTCAATTAAATGATGAAACTGTTGTAGTAGTCCCGACAACTTCTGTTGCCTGGTTCAATTCATTTTCTCCTAAAGCATGCTGGCTTTCAATGAGAACAAGCTCTTAACAAAGTAGCCAAATGAAAGTGTACAGTGAACAGAAGATTTAAAACATGCTAAGCTACACTATCAAAAAACTAACCTTACTTTGATATTCAAAGATGAAGTTCTAAATCTAAGATATTCACTGTTTAAGCTTTTGTCCTGCTTAATATAAAGAGTATTATTTAAATAGTTTTATAAATAGGAAATGAAAAACTGATCCCTCTAGTTAGGACAGTATATTCTAATACCTAGAAATAATCTATATTTATGAGAATAGAGGGCTTTTGATTGAAACAGTCAAGGAAATCCTTTTTCTAAATTTCATTTATATATTTGTTCCTTACTCAAACCTTTAATTTTACCAGTAGGTTTACATCGGTAGACATTTGCTACAAGAGAAGAACTGTATTATAATGCACTAAATCGTGAATGGGATGACACTGATATGTGGTTGCCAGGATTTGAAACCATATGATAAAGACTGAAGTAAAGTTAAGTGACAGATCTTGTAAAGTAGGTGAAAGAACACAGTATGTTATTGGACATATCAATAGCCTACTGTAGAACTCTCTTAAAAATGGGAACATGGATCCTACAAGAATAGAACTTTATGTAATAGTTTTCATTACTTAATAAAAGAAAATAAATAATTGTTATTTACAAGTGGATTCATTTATTTTTAAAAAAGAAAAATATATTTAAAATAACAATTCAAATTTGGAGGTTTAATTAATGATCATTTGACATGTGTTTAAAATAACTGTTGTAATGGTCTTCAATTCATTTTTAAAATAATAATTTTGTCCTATAGAATGGCTTATGTTTAAAAATTGTTTTCTTTTATCTTTTTATTTTTGTTACTCAACAGAATAAAGCTAAACTGAAAAATGCAAAAGGCTTTAAAAAATTCATATTATAACTATGCTATGGGACTGACATGTACACACTGCTATATTTAAAATGAATAACCAACAAGGACCTACTGTACAGCACAGAGAACTCTGCTCAACATTATAAAACAATCTAAATAGGGAAAGAATTTGAAAAAGAATAAATACATGTATGTGCATAGCTGAATCACTCTGCTGTATATCTGAAACTATCACAACATTGTTAAGCAATTATACTTCAATATAAAATAAAAAGTTAAAGCAATGAAATGAAAATATTAAGAATAAAACTATGCTATGAGATATAAATATACTCTATGCAGAATATGTGACTCTTGATGTGGTCTGACTCAGGAGGTGATGGCAGTCTCTCTTGGATCCTCAAATATTTCCTATCTGCTTTGTAGGATGGAAAAATTTCAATTGTTTATACATAAGTGTTTTTGTAGAAGGAAGATATCCACAATGTAAATATGATTGGGAAGGTGGCCCGATAATACACTAGGTCAATGTATAAGTCATTGTTAGATATACGCATCTGAGAGAAACTTTTGATTTTGGAGAACATAGTTCACATGAAGTATTTCTGAATGTTTGTCACTCTACTTGGGTTGAGGATATAGAGTAATACACAATTAGCCCGTGTATGCTGAATAATATGACATAGGTATTGCTGCATTAAAGACAAAGGAAATCAGGGTACCAGAGAATTCTAAAACAAAAGGATTTGACCCAGTGTGAAGAGTGAAGGTCATCTTATCACGTGAAGAAAAAGTATAGTGTACCAGGCAATCCAGTCAGGGATACATATTTACTGATTTAATGTTGGTGATTTTTTGCCTGATATTGAAAAGGGGATGGAAACTCACTCCAGTATTCCTGTCTGGAGAACTCCATGGACCGAGACATCTGGCAGGCTACAGTCCATGGGATCACAAAGAGTCGGACACTGAGTGACTAAACAGAACTGATATGTTTAAAAATATTTACTCCACTGTGCCGCTATATTTAATGACCATTATATTAAACACTGTACCATGCATGGCTCCAATATTCTTGTTGGGGAAATCCAATGGACAGAGGCGCCTAGAGAGCTACAGTCCATGGACTCACACAAAAGTCAGACATGACCTAGTGACAACATCAACCAGTACCACGCGTGGCATATGGTATATCACTGATAAGCGCCTGTGCATTATTTCTGGGTATAACACCTCAAAGCGATTTATGAGCAAAGTCTCTCACCAAACGTGGGTTCAGTAGTGGCTGGATGTGTTCCTCATCTGGGCTCCTGACTCTTCACTCAGTTATCTATGCCCACAGGGAGCGGCTGTTGCTGATGATCTCATGGGAGGTGTCCAGCCTATGAGACACTGATCTCAGCCACGCACCACATTCTCAGGAGTTGGCCCTACGTGGAGGCCAGCTGACTTGCAGCGGAAGTGGGGAAAAGACCCTCTCCCCTTTTTCTTATTTTTTCGGTGTTTGTTGTGCTGCCTTACACAGTTTAATAGTTATTCTGATTTTTTATTTTTTTTTGCTCCTTACAGAGAAATCAGTGAGGAAATGGACTAGGAGCTGAATCTCAGTGACAGTTCCCACTGTCTATGTGAAATTCCCTTTCCCTTTGGAAAATGATTATTTTAGCATGAGACCAAGCTTCTCCTACGAGTTTACTCCATATGATATTTGTCGGTCCAAAGTAAGACAGACTTCTGAAGAGTCCTCTCCAGTTCCCCAGGCATGCTTACTTCAGATTTGTTACAGTCAACAGCAATGAATTCTTATGACTGTGACATACATTACGTCTAAAACGGACATTTTTCAGGTATAGATAGCTTTAGGAAAATGTTTCAATTTTATTAATTCATGAACTTTTCTATGTAAAATGGGGCCATTCATATTAATTTATGGTCAAAATTAATTTATATTTTATTAATCCGATTCAGGTCAACACTTAATCACACATGTTCATGCTATAATATTTTAATTTGATACCTTCCTTCATAAATCATTGTTGGTGACTTTCCATCTCTTTGTGGAAGGCCAGCAGCTTATATGTTAAGTGTACAGACTTTGGAATTCAGACAAAATTTGGTACAACTCTCATTCTGGCATTTGCTAGATGTTTGGTCTTGGGCAAACTACTTATTTATTCCAAGACTCATTTACAATGGTTAGTGTATAATTGTAAACATTTAATTACAACAGTTATAAGGGTACCCACCTTATGAAGTAATTGTGAATTTTAAAGGAGATATAAACAGGAAAATTGCTTAGTACAGGGATGTCAACATAACAAACTTCTAAGAAGCAATAGTTGTTGCCTTGTATATTGTTTCTTTAAAATATTTTTTCCTTCTGAATCAGTTTAAAAAAAGAGTATCAAGATGAACTTGTTCTTTAAAGAAAAATGCTAAAACCATGTCATGGATAAAACAACTTTCTGTGTCTCGTTTGCTCCAACTTAAATCTTTAAAAGTATTAATGGCAGACTTTTCACCAGCAGACACACTGTCCATCCCTATAATAAAAACTCATAAAGGGAAAGAACAGATAAAAGTGTTAATAAGAAATTCTATTTTTATTAGCTGATAAGAAATAGCCATCCGGACTCCTATGGACATTTTAAAGAATAATGTATCTGAATTTAAATTCCAAACTATATTAGTCATTAAATTCAGAATATGTTAAAGATAAAGATTTTAAATTCTCTGGTCTGTTCAGTTACTAAAATTCATTTAGATATCATATTTTCTGTTTATTTGGTTCTATATGGCTAACCTGAAGGTCAATGAGCTCAAAATCTGAAGTTTCACCAGGAAAAATCATAGCTGGTAAAAGACTTATCTGGAATTGAACTTTTGTAGATTAATGGGTCATAGAAGAAAGAGCAAAGAGTGTCAAAATGTAAAAAAGGCTACTCAAATAAGATTATCGAATATTTATTGAGTTCCTGCCATGCTTATAGCTCTGAATGATGAGACACCAGAAAATGTAAACACAAGCATTACTCAGTCTGTCTAACTTCATGGAGCATTTGACTATGGAGAAGAGTTAAGTAGATCTTACTTCTACAACCAGGGATTCAGAGAGGTTAGATTAAGAACTCTAACGAGTGATATTGAGAGATTATTTGGAGCACTTGCAAGTTAGAACCAAAGCATGTCACTCGGGCATAGCTGAGATATGACTGGAATAAAGATAGAGGTCAGACTGTGGAAGGCTAAACTGATGATTTTTTTGCTTATTATTAGACCATCTTAAAGAGCTCTGCTTCCAGGGGAATAGGACAGCCAAATAGACTGTAGAAATCATCTGTTTGAAGGAAATGGAGAATAACAGAAGCCAATTAGAAACAGAAAGGCTAACATGAAAAAAGGAATCATCCTAGAGAAGTGAACCGAACTTTGCCAGCTTCTCCTGGGGAAATGCGCCAGTTCTGGGCATGAGCAGGGAACCGAGGATTCAGACCAAATTTGCTAGGCATGCAGATGGTGAGGCATGCAGATGGTGAGGATGGCCACTGTGGGGTGGAGGGCTACGGTGGACAGAGAGAGAGGCTTTGGTAGTTTCCATAACAGAGCCAGTTTCTTCTCAGGATATTTCCCAAATACTGGAGATACCTGGTCTCAGTTCAGTTCAGTCGCTCAGCCGTGTCCAACTCTTTGTGACCACATGGATTGTAGCATGCCAGGCCTCCCTGTCCATCACCAACTCCTGGAGTTCACTCAGACTCACGTCCATCGAGTCAGTGATGCCATCCAGCCATCTCATCCTCTGTCGTCCCCTTCTCCTCCTGCCCCCAATCCCTCCCAGCATCAGAGTCTTTTCCAATGAATCAACTCTTCGCATGAGGTGGCCAAAGTACTGGAGTTTCAGCTTTAGCATCATTCCTTCCAAAGTAATGCCAGGGCTGATCTCCTTCAGAATGGACTGGTTGGATCTCCTGGCAGTCCAAGGGACTCTCAAGAGTCTTCTCCAACACCACAGTTCAAAAGCATCAATTCTTCGGCGCTCAGCCTTCTTCACAGGCCAACTCTCACATCCATACATGACCACTGGAAAAACCATAGCCTTGACTGCTGCTAGGTCGCTTCAGTCGTGTCTGACTCTGTGCAACCCCATCTACAGCAGCCCGCCAAGCTCCCCACTCCCTGGGATTCTCCAGGCAAGAACACTGGAGTGTAGATAAATCATTTACACATCTGCAATACAAATTATGAAAACTGAGTATGTTAGTTTCCTGGGGCTGCTATCAAAAATTACTACACATTGGATAGCTTGAAACAACAAACGTTTATTGCTTCACAGTGCTGAAGGCTAGAAATCCAAAATCAGGTTGGTGGTAGGGGCATATTTTCTCTGGTGCCTCTAAGGGAAACACTTCCTTGACTCAGATTTGGTGCTTGCCAACAATCCTTTGTATTCCTTGGCTTGTAGATTACTCTGATCTCTGCCTCCCTCTTTAATGATCTTCCTATGTCTATTTTCGTCTTTGTTATCTTCTCATGAGGAGAACCCTAAACTTGTTTGGTTTTATCTTGATTATATTTGTTTTATTTTATTTTATTTATATATATATATTTTAAATTTAAATTTATTTATTTTAATTGGAGGCTAATTACTTTACAATAGTGTATTGATTTTGCCATACATCAACATGAATCTGCCACGGGTGTACACATGTTCCTCATCCTGAACCCCCCTCCCACCACCCTCCTCATACCATCCCTCTGGGTCATCCCAGTGCACCAGCACCAAGCATCCTGTATCCTGCATTGAACCAATAAGGTCACATCTAAAAGGATTAGGGGTTACAATTTAGACATATCTTTTAGGGAGATGTAATACAATCCATAATACTGAACAAACTTGAAAAAATGATATCTACAAAAAAAATCTACCACAACATTGCACTTAAAAGACCAAATGCTTTCCCCCTAGGATCAGAAAAAGGCTAGGTTTTCTGGTTCTACCACTTTTTAAAATAAACATTTTACTGGCACTGCAAATTTTACCAATAAAGCAAAACAAAGAAATGAAAGGGATACAGATTAGGGGAAAAATTGTGTTTATTCATAGATAACCTGATTTTCCACGTCGAAAATCTTAAGTAATGTACAAATTAATTGTTAAAGATATAATCTGTGAGTTTAGTATTGTCATAAGATATAAATAAGATTAGTATACAAAAGTCAGTTGAATTTCTATATACCAGCAAAAAACAACCAGAACTTAACATTAAAAATTCCTTTTAAATTATATAAAACATGAAACATGAGGACACATTTAAATTTATGTTTTATACTGTATGCTTAAAACTACAAAACATTACTGTGATAAATTAGAGAACACCTCAATTCAGAGAATGTATGAACATGGATCAAAAAGCTTAGTATAGTTTAGGTGTAGATTCTCTTCAAAGTGATCTAAAAAATTTTAATGCAACCTAATCAAAATCCTTTCAAGTCTTCTATAGAAATTGATAAGCTACTTTTAAAATTTATATGAAAAGAAGTCAATATAATCAAGGCAAATTTGCTAGAGGAAAAGATACATTTTGAAAAAGAAGCACTTTTATTTCAAGTATCACAGTTGACCCTTGAACACTGAGGGAGTTAGGATCCCTGAGCGTCACTTGCAGTTGCAAATTCGAGTATAATCATAGTCTGACTTGCACATCCCAGTTTCCTCTATATTTGCAGTTCTGCATTGGTGCACTCAAATAACCTAAGATCATGGCATACTGCAGTATTAACACTATTGAAAAAAAAGCCCATGTAAGTGGACGCATGCAAGTTCAAGCCCAAGTTTTTCAAGGGTCGACTATACTATTACTTTATAGTAATTAAAATAGAATTGTATTAGAATGAAGAAAAACATACAGATTAATGAAACAGGACAGATTTCACATTAGACCAATGTGTACTATCAAAGATTTCTGAAAAGTTTCCAAGGAAATTAGTTAGGGAATGCCAATAAATTGATCTGGGTCAATCAGATATTTCTATGCAAAAGATTAAATCTCAATGCTTATTTTATACTATGTATACCAAAAGCATCTCAAATCAATCATAAACATAAGTATAGAAGCTAAAATAATAAAATGTAAAGATGAAAACTTAGGGAACAATATTTCCCCTTTGTATAGGTTTAATTGTCAGTGGGGGGGACATATTGATAGGAGAATTTGCCTGAATTATGGGAGAGAGGCATGGAAATACCACTACCACTAAATTGCCACACTAAGGAGAGGCTGTGGGGATTTTAGTGTTCTTCCCCTGGTGGGTATGGTTGCTCTTTTCTCTTTCATTTATATGCCTTCCCTGCATCATGAATGATCTATACAAAAAGTATTACACAATTTCTGTACTTTTCTCCCCCAGTCATCTATTTTTCTCACTTACCTATTGCTGTATAACATGTCATTTGAAAATTTAATGGTTTATAAAACAAGCATCTATTTAACTTGAATTTTGCAATTTGGGTAAATTTGGTGGGATCTGGTTGTCTCAACTTCATGTAATATCAACTGGGATCACTCGTGGAAGCTCAACTGGGATGGAAATGTCTGAGATGCCCATGATTCAAGATGTCCACTGTCTTTCCATGTGGTGTTTCTCTTATCATTAGAAACTTGTAGCCAGAGTTCCTTAGAAGGCAGCAGGATGCTCTTAAAAGCTTCCCACATGGCTATACTTCATTGGGTAGGCTATTGTGAAGCTCTTGTACTATTCTTGCTGTCTCATGACCAGATTCAGTGTTGGCAGAGAGAACACAAGGTGTGGATCCTAGAGATGTGTTTCACAGGGGTCTCCAGTGTAACAGTCTGTCATGCACTGGGAACCCTGTCTACTAAGCAGGCCGCTCTCTTTAATCAGACTGCTACCACTGCCTACTGCTTGATATATTTGGATTTTATGTAGGTGGGAAGGGAGATAGTTCCCTGAAAATTCCCATCAAAATTAATCCAACTAATTCTATTTGTTCTCTCTTGAATTCTAGTTTTTTTCTGGAATGAATGTTTCCTTTGCAGAGATATTTCCTAAGCTTCCTTTGAGTATAGTTCTCTCAACAAGTCAATCTAATCCTACCTGTGATCTAAATCTTCTAGTGATATCTACCAAATTTTAAACACTCACAATTACTTTTCATCTTTATGATAGATTTATTGTTACTTTTTTCCCCAAACTTTTTTCTATATTTTTCCCCCTGAGATTTATGCTTGAAAGTAGGCATGTAGACTCTGTCCACTATAATGTTTCATGGTGATGATAAGTGACTCTAGTTGACTATCTTTCAATCCTTTCCATTAGAGCTGTCAGCATCTCCCATTCTCAATATACACATAAGTCACAACTCTCAGTATCTGTGTCTTCCTGTGTTTCTCATATTGACTCCAGATGTTTATTCACATGGCTTGCTTTCATCAGTGGGGTATTAGCAACAATGACTCAAGCAGAGGCATATATTTGTTTTTACATTGGGAGTAGCACTTTAGGCCATTTTGCTGGAGAGGGGTCACATGGGGAGAACCTGAGGTAGATGAGACTTCATGTAATGAGAGAAAAAGATATGTCAAGGAGAATAAAGACACTTATGCCAGACCCCAGTCAAAACCTTGTGGATCAAAAGATCTGACCAGTTAATTCCAGAAAAGCAAGAAGCAAAAATCCCTGTTTTAAGATACTGTTTGGGGATATTTCCTTATGCATCAATAAATAACTGAATTGGGCACAGAGGAGAGCCTTGTTCCCAGACAAACTGGACTACACACATTTTCCATAAATTCTTTCTCATTTTTCCTCCTTTTATGGTGGTTTTCTCATGGTTTTACTTCCTTCTAGAATGTATATGCCTGCCTATTGGAATCCTACACATCCTTCAAGATGTTGAAATATTAAGTATTGAGCAAAGTGATATAGGTATCCTGTATTTCTAATACGTTTTGACTTATCTTTCTTCACTTCTCACTGAGGAGAAAATCCCCCAGGATTTATGGTTGTCTCTATTTTCATTAACCAGGCTGAACTACAACACTATGTCATTATTTTAAACCCAAGTGATTGTAAACTGTCGACATGCCAAGAAAACCACTATTGTAGATGATTGAAGCTGTTTCAGGAGTTCATTTTCTTTTTCAGCTATCTGGCTGTTGCAGCAAGTGGAAAATGAACCCAATGATAATAATTATAGCAATCGGTTTTTTGAATGCTTACGGCACTGTGTTCAGGCCTTTGCGTGTGTAAATTCAGGTGTCCTAAATTTCAGCATTCTGTGCTTACCAAAGAAGGTTCTCATCTGAAGCTACCATGATATTCTACCCCTGCTCTGGCTCCACTTATTTCTGTCTCTGTCCACAAATACAGAGACAGAGATTTGGTGAAACCTCATAGTATCATTTCCCATCATGAAAATGCCAATCTACATTAGGAGTGTGGTCTCCCTATGTTCTCATAGTTTGGAACTACTTGGTTTGGGAGGTAAGAACATAGGTGGGAAAGTAGCTTCCTACCCAGTTCTTTCCTATGCTTGTCATCTAGGTTCTGAAACAGGCCAGCTTGTATAGAGTCTTACAGATGATAAAAAATAATAATAACAGATATTTATTAGTCATTGGCCAATCATTTTACTGTTCCATTTAATACAACCAGCACCTCTATGAAATAGTACTGTTATCATCACCATTCCTCAGAGGGGTATGCAGACTTCAAGAGGTGAAAGTGCCAAAGATCAAACAAGTTTCCAAGAAACTGCATCAGTTTTTGTCTGATCAGCGTTACTCTAGTCACAAGAGCACAAACCCAGTTCAAGAAGCTTTTTGGTTGTCATGTCCCATTTCATTTGTTTACCCAAGTCTGATTGATACCAGGAACTTTCACCCCATCCCTTATTCCACCTCCTTGATTTTATAACCAAAGCTCCTCTTATAAGAGAATGAAAACAGATATGGAGGAAAGGCAGGTTTACAGGGGAGCTGCTTGCATCGACAGGTGTATCCAACTCAATCAGCCAAAACCGCCCCATTACACCTGTATTATTGTACTATTCTGAACAACAAATACAATATGTAGGGTGGTTAGCCTTGTTCCTGTTTTATAGCTGAGGAAACCAGCACTCAGCGCTGGTAAGCAATCTGCCCACACTCACAAAAGGATCATGTGACTATGAGCATGGGTGATTAGGAGTGCAAGCCAAGTTCATAATGAGCCCATCATAATATTTCCCAGAGAAGGCCTTAGGAAAGTAAGAAAACAAAGTTTCCTTAACAAACTGGGAATTTCTAATATTTATTGAAAAGGAAACTTTTTTGGTATCACTTTGTACAAAGGGACTTCCAATAACTAGAGATGTGTGTTGAGACTCTCAATATAGAGAGATAACATGCAGACATGAACAAGTAACCACTTAAATCAATCAGATTTATATTCGTAAAAAAAAGTAATTTCACATTTATGTTCTTACATTGATTTTTATAACTTCAGGTTTCTAGCAGGAAATGAGAGCAATGCCCTCTTTTTATTTTCCCCCAGTGACATAGAAGCCTGCAAGTACTCTATTTCCTTAGTAAATGCCACCCTAGCTATTGCTTACATAGCATATTAAAATATTTCTAATACAGGTAAGGTTTATGCTTTCTCTAAGGAGAACTGGCTTTATTTTTATTATGTACTTAAGGAACATCTTAACTTTCCAGAAAATTAGTGAAGAAGGAAATATATTAAGATGAACTAGAAGGTGTTTACTGAACCTGGTATATTTCTAAAGAAAAGTGTGTGGTATATCACATAATTATAAAATTAGGTCTTACTGTCCAAAGCAGAAGATAAAACTTTTTTATTCCCCTAAAAATACATAAATAAAGATTCAAAAGAAGATGTTAGCAATCTAGTCTGAGATCAGGTTGCAATTTTATTATATCAATCAACCAGTTTTTTTAAAAAAAGTTATTAAAAGCATCCCTTCCTCAATATATTTTCTTCAATATATTAGGGGAATATTATAAATCTATTCATTTTTCTGGGTTTCTTAATGTTAGGTATAATAAGCATATTCAGAGATGAGGCTGTAGCATCATTTCATGTTTTTAACCAGGAGGGGTGTAAAAGGCTGAATATTTGTGTCCCTTTCAAAATTCAAATGTTGAAATCCTAACTTCCAATGTGGCAGTATTAAGGGGCAGGGCCTTATGGGAGGTGCTTAGGTCATGAGAGTTGAGCTTTATTGGAAGGGATTATTACCCTCATAAATGGGATCCTAGAGAGATTTCCTGCCTTTTCTTCACCACCCTAGAATACAAGAAGTTGGCAATTTGAAACCAGAAGAGGATTTTCATCTAACCCAACCATGATGACACCTGATCTCAGTTTTCTAGCCTCCAACAATGTGTGAATAAATTTTTGTTTATAACCCACTCAGGCTATGGGTATGTTGTAACAGCAGCCTGAGAAGAACTAAGACAGGGAGTATGCTTCATTAGTCACCAAGGAAAAGGCTTATATTTCTGATAAACTTTAGTAAATAAACCATAACATTTCTTATATTTATTCCTATAGCACTGAATTCATAGATTATAATTTTTATATAAAGTGACCCATGCAATATTTCCAATAAAAAACACCTTGTGGAATCTCCTCCATCATTAAAATAAACACATAAAGTCTCAATGTTTCACCCTTAGAAGAATAATCTGTAGGTGGCAGGGAGCAGTTGGACTGAGTTACTCCACATCTGTTGCTCTTGAGTTGTGCTTTCTCTACCTTCATTTAGTCCCCAGATAAAAGGTCCCCACTGCCTTTTTAAAAAACAAAACAAAAATTCTGTTTCAAGCATCGACACAGAGATCTCTCTTTGGTGTCCTTCTTGTGGTTGAAAAGGAAGAATTTTCAGATTTTATAGAATACAATACTGAGGTACAATAAAAATGACATTAAAATAGAAAGTATGTGAAGCATAAATGCATTACTGATTCTACCATAACTATTTTACCTTCAGGATTGTAAAGGCATGAGGAAGTACAACTGAGCTTACACAACAGGGGAACCCTACAACTAGCTCAGATAAATTTTGATCCACAGAATTATAAGCTCAATAATGATTGATTTAAGACTAAATTTTGGAGTTTTTTGTGTAACAACTAGATAATGTATCATATTTCAACATAATCTATTCTGAAAGTAAATTCAAATATCAGTATTAATTTGGGGTTCTTATAGCACATGAATGAGAGAGAAAGAGAGAGACAGAAATAGACAAAGACAGAGACATAAAAATTTTTAATTGGCTCCAGAAAAATCACATACATTATCACACACAAGAGCTTCCCAGGTGGTTCAGTGGTAAATAATCTGCCTCCAATGCAGGAAATACAAAAGGCACAGGCTGGGAAGATCTCCTGGAGAAGGAAATGGCAACCCACTCCAGTATTCTTGCTTGGAAAATCCCATGGACAGAAGAGCCTGGTGGATTATAGTCTATAGAGTTGCAATGAGTCAGTCAGACACAAAGAGTCACACACAAAATTATGTTCCCATACCAATAAAAGTTAACTCAAGTATGGTAAATTAATGCTAAGATAAAACTTGTTCCTGATCCCTTTAGATCTCAGAACACATGTCAGTCATTAATAAGTCAATTTTAATATCTAATAATTATTTTTGCTAAAGTGTTAAGCAAAGATGTTCAATGCCTTCTCTTAAGGTATGGATCATTAATAGTTGAAAATTACAAAGCATCTATTGTAATTGATTTAAAAAAGCAACTCTGTTCAAAATAGAGGTGCAATAAAAATACTTCTTTGGGCATTTTGCACTTGATTTTTTAGCAGCAATTGTGATAAAAACTATGCTGGTAAATTTCTGAAGACAGTCATGCAACATATGAT
Source organism: Oryx dammah (assembly GCF_014754425.2). Lineage (NCBI taxonomy): Eukaryota > Metazoa > Chordata > Mammalia > Artiodactyla > Bovidae > Oryx > Oryx dammah. The sequence continues at coordinate 106,754,373 of NW_024070211.1, read as the reverse complement.
GCTGGCCATCTGGTTAAATCTTAAGAAGTCATAAGATTACTGAATTTTAGTCTGTCAACTGTAATTGTGAAAACTACTGTAACTGTATTCTCAATATGTTTAGGGAAATTTAAATCCAAAATCAAGGCAATTCTTCAACCATAATAAAGAACATTTCCCCAAAATATGACTTTAGGAAACTATTCAAAACATCCCTATTATTGCTGTCCCTTCACTCAACAAACTCCTTATCAAGAACATCTGACGATTAAATTCTTATTATTGTGAATGTCTGGAGCAATGTGATTTTGTTGTCTGATGTTTTGAGAACTAAGAAAAATATAAGATGCCAAAGGTCAGTAATTGGAAGTTTCAAATTAAATGTTTAATGACCCTGTTACCATACAGAATTACTTAGAGTAAAACATGATAAATGATCAAAATATGTATGAAATACCACAACAAAATGAAACAAGAAAGTGGGTACAAAACATTTTTCTTTCCCATATTTTACATAACAATAATTAGATTTATACCCAAGGAAATAACTTAGCACTCCCTTCTCTGATAGAGAGAAGGTGTCTTCTCACTTTTTATCAGATATTCATGTCATAGTTGGCTCTTGCAAGATGCTTACATAAAGAGATCTATAAAGTGATCTATTAGCCCCATCCTCACAAAGATTAGATTTTAAAAAATCGTATCAATAATGAAAGATCCAGTGTTAAATAATATATTGAAACACAATTGAACATCTTATTTTGTAAATGAAGAAAAGTAAGCTTATATTGATATATATGTACCATACATATGTGGAAACGATGGAAACCAGTGACAGACTTTGTTTTCTTGGGCTCCAAAATCACTGCAGATGGTGACTGCAGCCTTGAAATTAAAAGACGCTTGCTACTTGGAAGAAAAGCTATGACAAACCTAGATAGCATATTAAAAAGCAGAGACATTACTTGATCGACAAAGGTCTATCTAGCCAAAGCTACAGTTTTTCCAGTAGTCATGTATGGATGTGAGAGTTGGACCATAAAGAAAGCTGAGCACCAAAGTATTGATGCTTTTGAACTGTGGTGTTGGAGAAGACTTTTGAATGTCCCCTGGAAAGCAAGAAAATCAAACTAGTCAATCCTAAAGAAAATCAGTCCTGAATATTCATTGGAGGAACTGATGCTGAAGCTCCAATACTTTGGCCACCTGATGCAAAGAACTGACCTGACTCAGTGCAAAAGACTCCAACGCTGGGAAAGAATGAAGGCAGGGGAGATGGGGACACCAGAGGACAAGATGGTTGGATGGCATCACTGACTCAATGGACATGAGTTTGAGCAAGCTCTGGGAGTTGGTGATGAACAGGGAAGCCTGCAGTCCATGGGGGCTCGAGTCGGACATGACTAAGAGACTGAATTGAATTGAACTGAACTGTATGTATTTGTCTCTTATACATTCACATGCATAAGAGCAGTGAAGAAAGACTGGATATATTCTAAAGGGGCTTTCCTGGTGGCTCAGACAGTGAAGCATTTGTCTGTAATGCAGGAGACTCAGGCTCAATCCCTGGGTTGGGAAGACCCCCTGGAGAATGGAATGGCAACCCACTCTAGTATTCTTGACAGAGGAGCCGGGTGGGCTACAGTCCATGGGGTTGCAAAGAGTCAGACATGGCTGAGTGACTAACATATATATCAGTTCAGTTCAGTCGCTCAGTCGTGTCTGACTCTTTGTGACCCCATGAATCGCAGCACGCCAGGCCTCCCTGTCCATCACCAACTCCCGGAGTTCACTCAGACTCACATCCATCAAGTCCGTGATGCCATCCAGCCATCTCATCCTCTGTTGTCCCCTTCTCCTTCTGCCCCCAATCCCTCCCAGCATCAGAGTCTTTTCCAATGAGTCAACTCTTCGCATGAGGTGGCCAAAGTACTGGAGCTTCAGCTTTAGCATCATTGCTTCCAAATAAATCCCAGGGCTGATCTCCTTCAGAATGGACTGGTTGGATCTCCTGGCAGTCCAAGGGATTCTCAAGAGTCTTCTCCAACACCACAGTTCAAAAGCATCAATTTTTTGGCGCTGAGCCTTCTTCACAGTCCAACTCTCACATCCATACATGACTACTGGAAAAACCATAGCCTTGACTAGACGGACCTTAGTCAGCAAAGTAATGTCTCTGCTTTTCAATATACTATCTAGGTTGGTCATAACTTTTCTTCCAAGGAGTAAGCATCTTTTAATTTCATGGCTGCAATCACCATCTGCAGTGATTTTGGAGCCACCCAAAATAAAGTCTGACACTGTTTCCACTGTTTCCCCATCTATTTCCCATGAAGTGATGGGACCAGATGCCATCATCTTCGTTTTCTGAATGTTGAGCTATAACCCAACTTTTTCACTCTCCTCTTTCACTTTCATCAAGAGGCTTTTTAGTTTCTCTTCACTTTCTGCCATAAGGGTGGTGTCATCTGCATATCTGAGGTCATTGATATTTCTCCCGGCAATCTTGATTCCAGCTTATGTTTCTTCCAGTCCAGCGTTTCTCATGATGTACTCTGCATATAGGTTAAATAAGCAGGGTGACAATATACGGCCTTGACGTACTCCTTTTCCTATTTGGAACCAGTTGTTCCATGTCCAGTTCTAACTGTTGCTTCCTGACCTGCATACAGATTTCTCAAGAGGCAGGTCAGGTGGTCTGGTATTCCCGTCACTCTCAGAATTTTCCACAGTTTATTGCAATCCACACAGTCAAAGGCTTTGGTCAATAAGGAGAAACAGATGTTTTCAGTCAATAAAGGAGAAATAGATGTTTTTCTGGAACTCTCTTGCTTTTTCCATGATCCAGAGGATGTTGGCAATTTGATCTCTGGTTCCTCTGCCTTTTCTAAAACCAGCTTCAACATCAGGAATTTCACAGTTCACGTATTGCTGAAGCCTGGCTTAGAGAATTTTGAGCATTACTTTACTAGCATGTGAGATGAGTGTAATTGTGTGATAGTTTGAGCTTTCTTTGGCATTGCTTTTCTTTGGGATTGGAATGAAAACTGACATTTTCCAGTCCTGTGGCCACTGCTGAGTTTTCCACATTTGCTGGCATATTGAGTGCAGCACTTTCACAGCATCATCTTTCAGGATTTGAAACAGCTCAACTGGAATTCTATCATCTCCCCTAGCTTTGTTCGTAGTGATGCTTTCTAAGGTGCACTTGACTTCACATTCTAAGATGTCTGGCTCTAGATGAGTGATCACACCATTGTGATTATCTGGGTTGTGAAGATCTTTTTTGTACAGTTCTTCTGTGTATTCTTGCCACCTCTTCTTAATATCTTCTGCTTCTGTTAGATCAAGACCATTTCTGTCCTTTATCAAGCCCATCTTTGCATGAAATGTTCCCTTGGTATCTCTAATTTTCTTGAAGAGATCTCTAGTCTTTCCCATTCTGTTCTTTTCCTCTATTTCTTTGCATTGATCTCTGAGGAAGGCTTTCTTATCTCTTCTTGCTATTCTTTGGAACTCTGCATTCAGATGCTTATATCTTTCCTTTTCTCCTTTGCTTTTCACCTCTCTTCTTTTCACAGCCATTTGTAAGTCCTCCCCAGACAGCCATTTTGCTTTTTTGCATTTCTTTCCATGGGGATGGTCTTGATCCCTGTCTCCTGTAAAATGTCACGAACCTCATTCCATAGTTCATCAGGCACTCTATCTATCAGATCTAGACCCTTAAATCTATTTCTCACTTCCACTGTGTAATCATAATGGATTTGATTTAGGTCATACCTGAATGGTCTAGTGGTTTTCCCTACTTTCTTCAATTTGAGTCTGAATTTGGCAATAAGGAGTTCATGATCTGAGCCACAGTCAGCTCCTGGTCTTGTTTTTGTTGACTGTATAGTGCTTCTCCATCTTTGGCTGCAAAGAATATAATCAATCTGATTTCGGTGTTGACCATCTGGTGATGTCCATGTGTAGAGTCTTCTCTTGTGTTGTTGGAAGAGGGTGTTTGCTATGACCAGTGCATTTTCTTGGCAAAACTCTATTAGTCTTTGCCCTGCTTCATTCTGCATTCTAAGGCCAAATTTGCCTGTTACTCCAGGTGTTTCTTGACTTCCTACTTTTGCATTTCAGTCCCCTATAATGAAAAGGATATCTTTTTGGGGTGTTAGTTCTAAAAAGTCTTGTAGGTATTCGTAAAACCGTTCAACTTCAGCTTTCAGCGTTACTGGTTGGGGCATGAAAGTGAAGTCGCTCAGTCGTTTCTGACTCTTTGCGACCCCATGGACTGTAGTCTAACAGGCTCCTCCGTCTATGGGATTTTCCAGGCAAGTCCACTGGAGTGGATTGCTATTTCCTTCTCCAGGGGATCTTCCCAACCCAGGAATTGAACCCAGGTCTCCCGCATTGCAGGCAGACACTTTACCGTCTGAGCCACCAGGGACATCAGGATAACTGTGATATTGAATGGTTTACCTTGGAGACGAACAGAAATCATTCTGTCGTTTTTGAGATTGCATCCAAGTACTGCATTTTGGACTCTTTTGTTGACCGTGATGGCTACTCCATTTCTTCTGAGGGATTCCTGCCCACAGTAGTAGATATAATGGTCATCTGAGTTAAATTCACCCATTCCAGTCCATTTTAGTTCGCTGCTTCCTAGAATGTCAACGTTCACTCTTGCCATCTCTTATTTGACCACTTCCAATTTGCCTTGATTCATGGACCTGACATTCCAGGTTCCTATGCAATATTGCTCTTTACAGCATCGGACCTTGCTTCTATCACCAGTCACATCCACAGCTGGGTATTGTTTTTGCTTTGGCTCCATCCCTTCATTCTTTCTGGAGTTATTTCTCCACTGATCTCCAGTAGCATATTGGGCACCTAGTGACCTGGGGAGTTCCTCTTTCAGTATCCTATCATTTTGCCTTTTCATACTGTTCATGGGGTTCTCAAGGCAAGAATACTGAAGTGGTTTGCCATTCCCTTCTCCAGTGGACCACGTTCTGTCAGACCTCTCCATCATGACCCGCCTGTCTTTGGTTGCCGCACGGGCATGGCTTGGTTTCATTGAGTTAGACAAGGCTGTGGTCCTGTCTGCTCCCTGTCCCCACCCCCAGAATCTCAGAGCACACTGGGATCTCCCTGGTGCCTTGGTTACCCGACGTCAGATGTCAGGGGCAGCAGCCAAGAGCGCCAGGCTGCGACGGCGCACTAACGGCCAAGAAGAGCTACCCAAGTCAGAGGTCAGGGGCGCGGCCAGGAGGAGCTACCCCGCGTCCGAGGTCAGGGGCGGTGGCCAAGAGGAGCTACCCTGCATCCGAGGTCAGTGGCGGCCGGGAGGAGACACCCTACGTCCAGGTCAGGGGTGGTGGACGAGAGGAGACACCCTGCGTCCGAGGCCAGGGACTGCAGCTGGGAGGAGCCACCCCACGACCGCGGACAGGGGCAGCGGCCCGGAGGAGCAACCCTAGTAGTGGTGGCTGCAGGCGCAGGAGGGCCTAGAGGAGCTATCCCACGTTGAAGGTCAGCAAGGGTGGTGGTAAGGAGATACCCCTCATCCAAGGTAAGGAGCAGCGGCTGTGCTTTGCTGAAGCAGCGGTGAAGAGATACCCCATGCCCAAGGTAAGAGAAACCCAAGTAAGATGGTAGGTGTTGCAATAGGGCATCAGGGGGCAGACACACTGAAACATATATATATTTAATAAGCACATATATATACATATATATGTGTGGCATATATATATATACACTTATGTACTTATTATAACACATTGGAGACATGGATCCTCTTAGATGTATCTATAAAATAGGAGTCATGCTTTGGAAAAAGTTTAGAAAATAAAATAGAAATTCATGCATTTGCATGAAAAAATAGTGATATAGTTTCTTAAAGATTGTAGGCTCTTATGAATTGTTTCTGGCTAGTGTGAAATACAGAAGGCTTCATGAAATTCCTACATTAGCTGGTAGAAGAGGTGAGATTTTGTTTTGATATTTAATGGAAGTCTGGTTTGTACACATATGAGGATGAAGGGAAAAGAGACAGTATGAATTACAACTCTAAGAGAAGAAGCATGAGGTATTTTCCATAGACAGACAATATAGTGCAGTTTAATTGATGCCAAGAATGCCTAAAGAGGGCTAGTGAGAATTTAGAAAAACAACTTTGCTATATATATATTGAGGAAGCTTGAATTCTAGGATGGATTACAGGAACACATTATGGTAGACAACAGAGTACTATTTCAGTTGTCTCAAACAACTCCTTTCAGTCTCTCCCCTTCTCTCAAACAAGGGAGCCAGCGTAATTACGCAAGAAATGTGCTGGCAGATGCTCAGTATTGATAGTGTCAGTGTTGACCCATTATTTTACTTTTCCACTATGTGAGCTTGCTGCTATTACCTTCTTTTTCAGCTTCATCTTCTGCTTAACCCTTTTGGTTTCACTAATAATTAACTTTAACCAGATTTTAATCTTTGGTTCAATTCTTCCAGTTTCCTAATGTTTTCTCTTTTCTGATATGACGTATATGGAACAGACCTCAGGACTTCTCTCCCTAGGACTGTTGAGCACTCCGTGCTGGGTGCCATCAGGTCCTACGTGTATTTCCATTTCAAAGACTCTAGGAAAAGCATCATTTGACTTAAATCCTTTTGTCTTCTAGTGAAGACATCTTTTGTCTTCTATTCATTCCAGGTACACAGTTAACTTTCCATACTCTGGGCTAACTATCATTTTGGTTTCACTTGAAAAACACAAACAATGGAGCTAACTGTACTTATATTGCTTAAATTTCTCAAATGCATATTAAGTAGAGCCCCTGTGTTCACAGACCTCATATGACCATCATGTAAATCTGTGATAAAAAAATATTCTGGAGCCACTTGTAGGTTTAGATTGAATCGCTGCTAAAATCCCATCTGTATCACTGTGTGTGTATCTGTGCTCAGTCACTCAGTTGTGTTCAACTCCTTGTGACCCCATTGGCTGTAGCCTGCAAGGCTCCAGTGTCCCTGGAATTTTCTAGGTCAGAATACTGGAGTGGGTTGCCATTTCCTACTAAAGGGGATCCTCTGGATCCAGGGATCAAACCCATGTTTGATCTTGCATCTCTGGCAGTGAAAGGTGGATTTTGCACCATTGTGCAGGCTAGAAATCCCATCTATATCACTGGAGTAAGCTTTCTCATACATACCAGCTGAAAGATAGCTTCTACTTCTCAAGAACAGTACAAGTTTTTAGCAGTTACTCCATCACTAGTCACACTGGAAACTATAAGAAAGCAAAATATCAAGGAAACTGGCAACTGGCTATCAATGAGAATAGTATACAGTTTCGCATAGCTGCTGTTAGAATTCCAAGTATTGTAGTAGAAGAAAAGTACCATATAACCATAGTGTCAGAATCCTAAACTCATTCTTGAGATTGTTGTTGTTTAGTCACTAAGTCCTGTCCAACTCTTTGCAATTTCATGGACTGTAGCATGCCCGGCTCCCCTGTCTTTCACTATCTCCCAGAATTTGCTCAAACTCATGTCCTTTGAGTTAGTGATGCCATCCAACCATCTTATCCTCTGTAATCCCCTTCTCCTGACCTCAATCTTTTCCAGCATCAGGGTCTTTTTAATGAGTCAGCTCTCCACATTAGGTGGCAAAGTATTACAGCTTCAGCTTCAGCATCAGCCCTTTCAAAGAATATTCAGGACTGATTTCCTTTAGGATTGACTGGTTTGTTCTCCTTGCTGTCCAAGTGACTCTCAAGAGTCTTCCCAGCACCACAATTTGAAAGCATCAATTCTTTGGTGCTCAGCCTTCTTACAGTCCAACTCTCACATCCATATATGACTACTGGAAAAACCATAGCTTTGACTATATGCATCTTTGCTGGCAAAGTGATGTCTCTGCTTTTTAAAATGCTGTCAATGTTTGTCATAGCTTTTCTTCCAAGGAGCAATGGTCTTTTAATTTCATGGCTGCAGTCACTGTCTACAGTTATTTTGGAGCCCAAGAAAATACAATTTGCCACTGTTTCCTTTTTGCCCAGCTATTTGCCATGAAGTAATGGGACCAGATGCCATGATCTTTGTTTTTTGAATGTTGAGTTGTAAGGCAGCTTTTACATTCTGCTATTTTACCCTCATCAAGAGGCTCTATTTTCTCTTCAGTTTCTGCCATTGTAGTGGTATCATCTGCATATCTGAGGTTGTTTATCTTTATTTTGGCAATCTTGATTCCACCCTGTGATTTGACCAGCTCACAAAGAGTGGGACAGAACTGAGTGCTTGAATTGAATTGGACTGAAGACAATCAAAGCCCTACAGACTCAAGAGTTTTTTTTTTTACCTCCCCACCCCTTAACTGCCTAAAAGAATGTACATAGGAACCCCTTATAAAGAAGAGAGCTCTTAGGAAAATAATATACTTTACATCAGAAAGACTTCAATCTCCATGTAACTTGTCTTCTTCCACTTTGAAATTCCGGACCCCTACGCCATTCTTCTCAGCTCAGGTTGGTGATGGGGTTTAGAACAGTGATTTTGGAGCCCAAGGAAATAAAGTCTGTCACTGTTTCCATTGTTTCCTCATCTATTTGCCATGAAGTGATGGGATCGGATGCCATGATATTAGTTTTTTGAATGCTGAGTTTTAAGCCAGTTTTTCACTCTTCTCTTTCACTTTCATCAAGAGACTTTTTAGTTCCTCTTTGCTTTCTGCCATAAGGATGGCATCATCTGTATATGGGAGGTTGTTGATATTTCTCTCCAGCAGTCTTGATTCCAGGGTACTTTAGTCTCACACTATCATTTTTCATTTATCTTCTAATTCTGGTTCTCTCCTCCTTTAAGATGAGTTGATACTCTTCACAGTATCAATTATGATATCATAATGATGTATGATATCATATTGTATGATATCACACATATCAAATATGTCCAGCAAAAATAAAAAGGCAAAAAGGGGAAAAAGTTTCCCAAACATTCTAGTTTTCTTTATTGTGAACGCATAAAGATAATTTCCACACTAAATATTTTCAAAAGATGTCCTATGAGGCTGTAAATTTAGGGTTCATGTAAGGGTTTTAATAGATTTTTGAACTGAGTAAAGAACAAGTTAAATTGTGCACTTCTTAATTATGTACATTTTTCTGAGCAGAGTCTCCAGTATTTGAAAAAACATATATCTGTGAAACAAACAAAAGCACTTAAGAAATACAAATGATGACAAAAGATCCAATCAGAAAATGAGCAGAAGACCTAAACAGACATTTCTCTAAAGACAATATATAGATTGATCAATAAACACATGCGTCACTAACTGCCATAGATAGAAATGCAAATCAAAATTACAGTGAGCTCATTCTGACATCACACTTGTCAGAATGGTCACCATTAAAAAGTCTATATATAAGAAACAAATACTGTTGGGCAATTAAACTGGTGCAGTTGCTATGGAAAACAGTATGGAGGTTTCTTAATGAAGTTAAAGTAGAGTTGCTATATGATCCAGCAAACGCAGTTCTGAGTATATATCCAGATAAAGTATAATTCAAAAAGATACAGGATGCTTGGGGCTGGTGCACTGGGATGACCCAGAGAGATGGTATGAGGAGAGAGGTGGGAGGGGGGTTCAGGATTGGGAACACATGTACACCCATGGCAGATTCATGTTGATGTATGGCAAAACCAATACAGTATTATAAAGTAAAATAAAGTAAAAAAAAACCCCAAAAAACAAAAGACACATGATCCCAATGTTTATAGTAGTTATATTTAAAATAGCCTAGATAAAGAAGCAAATATCCATTGACAGATGAATGGGTAAAAAGATGTGGCAAGTATACAGAACAGAATACTACTCAGCCATAAAAAGAATGAAATTATGCCATTTGCAGCAACATGGATGTGCCTAGCATATCAAGTGAAGTAAGTCAGAAGGAGAAAGAAAAATACCATATAACCATTTACATGAGGAATCTAAAATATGACAAAATGAACTTATTTATGAAATAGACTCACAGACACAAAAAGCAAACTTACAATTCCAAAAGGGGAAAGAGGGTGGAGGAGGAATAAAGTAGGAGTTTGCAATTGGAAAAGACCCCAGTGCTGGGCAAGATTGAAGGCAGGCGGAGAAGGGGATGACAGAGGATGAGATGGTTGGATGGCATCACCGATTCGATGGACATGAGTTTGAGCAAGCTCTGGGATTTGGTGATGGACAGAGAAGCCTGGCGTGCTGCAGCCCATGGGGTCGAAAACAGCTGGACATGACTGAGTGACTGAACTTTGAACTTTTGAGATTATCAGATACAAATTACTTTATACAAAACAGATAAATAACAAGGTCCAGCTGCATAGGACAGGAACGTATATTCAACATCCTATAATAAACCATAAGGCTAAGGACTTCCCTGGTGGCTCAGACAGTAAAGACTCTGTCTACAATGAGAGAGACCTGGGTTCAATCTCTGGGTTTGGAAGATCTCCTGGAGAAGGAAATGGCAATCCACTCCAGTACTATTTACCTGGAAAATCCCATGGACAGAGGAGCCTGGTAGGCTACAGTCCATGGGGTTGCAAAGAGTTGGACACGACTGTAATGGAAAAGAATGTAAAAAGAATATATATGCATGTATATGTATTAAATATATATATATATTACTATACATATATATAAAAATAGCTATACTTCAATAAAAAAAGAAATACAAAGTACTTTATTCTCTCCTGTTAACAATCTATTTTTATAACACATAAGCAGCAAAGAGTATCTTTATCTTCAGCTAAATATAATGTTGGTTTTTGTTTGCTAGTAAATTATAGACAAAGTTTGAAAATAAAAACAAATTGAAAAATAAAAAGGCACTTCAATTTCTAGCCAAGATGGCAAAGCTTGGCCAGATCAATAAAGGCACTAACAATAAAAAAACTGATAAAGAAAAGTAAATCTGTTTGAAAACTTCTTAGAGATTACTAAGAGCCAGAAATGAAAAGAAAATTCTAAGGAAGAAAGAATGAGAAAAAAATAGCTCACTGAGGTAAGTTCAAATTTTTGCATACTACTTTACCCTTCAGGCATTTGTCTATTCTTAGTTTCAGACACCCTACTCCAGTACTCTTGCCTGGAAAATCCCATGGATGGAGGAGCCTGGTAGGCTGCAGTCCATGGGGTTGCAAAGAGTCGAACACGACTGGGCAACTTCACTTTCACTTTTCACTTTCATGCATTGGAGAAGGAAATGGCAACCCACTCCAGTGTTCTTGCCTTGAGAATCCCAGGGACGGGGGAGCCTGGTGGGCTGCCGTCTATGGGGTCACACAGAGTCGGACACGACTGAAGCGACTTAGCAGCAGCAGCAGCAGCAGTTTCAGACAAGGGGCCAACAAGCTGGACAGAGGAAGCAGTTAAGAAGCTGGGAGACCAGTAGGCCTTTCAGCAATCTTATAATCCTAGGGAGGAATAAAAAATTCAGGGATATGAAAGCAGTCAGATTTTCATGCCAAGACTGTGGGATCATGGGGGAAAAAAAAGGAAGGCATATGGAAACAAGATTGTTTTCCAGGTTTTACCTCAATATAAAAAATAGAATATAATCTAAATGGAGTACAAAAGTAAAAATAATCATGTGCAGAAAAAACACATAAGTCATATTGATCGGAGTAAATAAGGATGTTGTTTGTATAACTGAGGCTCAGAAAGGGAGGAAAAAGGGAATGATATAGAAGCAGTATTTGGAGAGAAAATATTTGAGAATTTTTCCAAGATTGATAAAAGATGTAAAAATACAGATTTAAGAAATTCTGGAAACTCACATGGTATTAATAAAAGGAAAACCATACCTAGGAATATCACAATAAAACTACTTAAAAACAAAACCAAAGTTCTAAACTTGACCAGAAAAATAAAAAGTTAATTATAAAAGGCCATCATTAAGGTTTTTGCCGGCATCTCAATAAAATAATGAAAAATGGATAGCCGTGGAACAGTATCATTAAAGTGCTAAAATGAAAATATTGAATATAGAATTCAATATACAGGGAAAATATTATTCAGTAATAAAAACAAATCAAAAATATCTCTAGATATATTTCCTTACCCACAAAAATCTAAGAATTTATTACCGTAAGTCAATTCTAAGAGTGATACCAAGACAAATTAACTGGGAAAAACCAAACTAACTATTTTAGACATAAGCATGGGAATGCAAAAAAAAAAAAAAAAAAGTTTGGTTTATGCTTGAGAGGAAAAAAAAAGAATAATAAATGTTTAAATCAATAAAAATAGTGACATGGGGGGTTAAAATAGAGCTTCCTGGTGGCTCAGTGGTAAAGAAACTTACTGCCAACACAGGAGATGCAAGAGATGCAGGTTCAATCCCTCAGTCTGGAAGATCCCCTGGAGTAAAAAATGGCAAACCGCTCTTGTGTTCTTGTCTGGAAAATTCCATGGACAGAGGAGCCTGGGCGGCTGCAGTCCACGGGGTTGCAGAGTCAGACATGACTGAGTGACTAATCACGCACAGGGTTAAAATACATGTATATTAAAAAAATAATGTTAATAATAAATAGTTCATTAACAAAGGCTTACTCCAGGAATTAAATGGTGGTTTAGCATTCAAATATTAACCAGTGTATATTAATAAGATAAAAAGAGAAATAGTATGATTAAAAATTTTTATGATAAAAAGTCACAAATAATCAGTGTGAGATTGTACAAGGCCCATCTAAGTTTACTGTAGTCTAGCAAAGTGACTTTCACCATTTTTCCTCCTCTCCTTCCCACATTCTTTCCACACCACATTTTTCATAGCTTCTTTCATTATGCTCTGTTTTCTTGGGATCCCCTTTCCATAACCATTTAGCTATAGGAAGGAGAAGTCATCCTGGACTCCCTCTAGACAGACTTGATTGTTCTTTCCTCTACCATTTACTCTTGACTTTGCTTCATAATTATTTGATTCTTTGACCTTGCTTGCTATTAAGCCTCTTAAACCTTTGTTTTAACTTAAGTTCCTGTAGAACTTATAGGTTTTATATTTTTTTAATGTGTGTTTTCACAGTAATGACCAGCAATGCCTGGCATACCACAAATATTGTTAAATAAATGAGTGAATAATTGAATAAATGAATGAATCAGTAAAGGAAAATTTGAAAGCTTTATATACAAAGAAAGTAGAATTACTGAGACAAATGTGTTTCTCATGCAGAAGTTGTACCCTGCCAAAGTTAAATTCTTTGTGGCTCTTTAGAATTATCTTTGACAGACAAACAGACAGAGATTCGCTCAGTCATGTCCGACTCTGCAACCCCACAGACTACAGCCCACCAGGCTCCTCTGTCCATGGGATTCTCCAAGCAAGAATACTGGAGTGGGTTGCCATTCCCTTCTCCAGGGGATCTTCCCGACCCAGGGATTGAACCTGAGTCTCCCATATTGTAGGCAGATTCTTTACCATCTGAGCCACCAGGGATTATTTTGTGACAAATCCCTCTTTTATAGAGTATAGGTAGATAATGTATATGTGTGCATCTTCTAAATTATATTTTTGTCAAGATAAAATCAAATAACAGTAAATATTTTTGAAAAGTATTATACAAAAATAAGATTCAATGAATTTATATTTTTACGCTGGAAACAAGTTGAGGAAAACAAATTGGTGTGTTCAGCTATTTGATTTCATAAAGAGAAATTTGATTGTACACATCAGTACATTTAGTACACATCAATGAGTGCACACATTGTACAAATCATTTTTTTTTTTAGGGCTTGACTAAAATAGATACTTAGGTGGTCCTGATTTATTCTGTGATTGTACACAATTACATACAGAATTTTCAAACTCTTTAATCTTCTTGGTTTTACAATCAGATTAGTCAAAATTAATATTTAGACTTATGAGGCTCATGCCATAAAAATTATTGATAAATCACTTAGGTCACATTTTAGGATATTAGTATAAATTCAGTGAGGACTCTGTATTTTAAAATTAAATAATGAATAGTAGATTATATTATTCTAGCCTTAATATTTGCATGTGTGCATGCTCAGCTGTGTCCAACTCTTTGCCTGACAGGCTCCTCTGTCCATGGGATTTCCCAGGCAAGAACACTGGAGTGGGTTGCCATTTTCTTCTCTAGGGGATTTTCCTGACCTTGAGATTGAACCTATGTCTTGCTTACTATTTACATGGTAAAAAACGAAAGAAAAGAAGAAGAGGATTTTTCTCATTAATTATTATATACTATTTCAATATTGAAGATAAAAATTCTAAAACTAAGATTGCTCTGAATAGAATTTATGGGTCAAGAGCTTAATCTCAATATGTAGGACAATGTTTATCTCCACTATTTATGGATTTTAATGATTATATAATGATTTATAACTTTTATGGATATTGATTGGAAAAATACAAATAAAGTGTATTCTGAAGTTTGTACTTAACTTGAAGTAAAGCATATTTTATTAATTTTTATGGTTTCTTAGAGCTTCATTAACAACTAGAGAGATGATAAGAATGACAGCTACTAAATTTACATTCCCAAATCAAGAAATTTATAAATAACAACTTTGAACTATAAAGATAGCAAAGCAAGACATTTACAATTTTCATTTAAAAATTCATATAAAAGATACTGTCAAATATTACATGGCTTATTAATGATTTGAAATTTATTAAATGAAGAAAACCCTTTTTATTGAAAATGTCTACATACATATTGAAAGATTCTCAAATCATGTTTTTCTATATGCTGCCAACATTAGGTTTAATTCAATTTAATATTTTAATTTACCTTGCTATTTTCCTGCCATAGAAAGGGTAAATCTGATTGAAGGAAAACTTTTAAATATATAAACATGTTATGAAAAATGAAAAATCATCAATGATTTCAACATTAGAAATAACAATGCTTCCTATTTTGAATAATTATAAATTTAGCTTATTACCATCATTATATATTTTTTGTGTGTGATCAGTCGTGTCCAACTCTTTGCAAACCCATGCACTACAGCCCACCAGGCTTCTCTGTCCAAGAAATTTTCTAGGCAAGAATACTGGAGTGGGTTGCCATTTCTTTCTTCAGGGATCTTCCCGACCCATGGGATCAAACCCATGTCTCTTGTGTCTCCTATATTGGAAGGCAGATTCTTTACCACTGTGCCACCTGGGAAGCATTATATTTTTAGAGTATAATTGTGTATCCTGATTCTTTTTTATAATAATGTCTATAAAATTTTCCAATGCCACTTTCACATTTTACTAGTTATATGACGCATATCATCTTAAAGTTTTATGTTTTTCATCTTCAGTTGTGGTCACTAGGTCATATGTTATTGTGAGAAATAAAGACATAAGTGTGTATGTGCTCAGTCACTTCAGTAGTGTCCAGCTTTTTGTGACCCCGTGGACTGTAGCCCTCCAGGCTCCTCTGTCCATGGGGTTCTCCAGGCAAGAGTACTGGAGTGGGTTGCCATGCCCTCCTCCAGGGCATCTTTCCGACCCATGGATTGAACTCACGTCTCCTGCATCTCCTGGAATGCAGGTGGCTTTGGCACTTCATAAAATGTCCAGCATTTTATAACAAATATTGATCGTTTGTGTGCTCAGTCATGTCCGACTCATCATGATCCCATGGACTGTAGCCCACCAGGCTCCTCTGTCTGTGGGTTCTCCAGCCAAGAATACTAGAGTGGTTGTCACTTCCTCCTTCAGGGGACCTACCCAGGCCAAGGATCTAATCTGTGTCTCCTGCTTTGGCAGCCAGATTCTTTACCACTGAGCCACCTGAGAAGCCAAAATTTAAATCAATAATTTCCATACTGTTGGACATTTGTGATTTAAAAGTTTATAGTTTAAATAAATCTACATTACACAGATTTTATCATAATGCTAATTATGATTATAGAAGTACAATTAATAAAAGATTTATATGGTTTCCTGTGGCTCAGAGGGTAAAGAATTCACCTGTAATGCAGGAAACCTGGCTTTGATCCTTGAGTCAAGGAGATCCCCTGGAAAAGTGAATGGCTACCCATTTTAGTATTCTTACCTTGAGAATTCATGGACAGAGGAGTCTGGTGAGCTACCATCCATGAGGTCACAGAGTTGGACATAACTGAGCAACTAATACATGTATGCTTATTTTTAGAGGATTATCTGTGATCCTTGGGTTATAGGATTGTGAAAAGTCGAAACATGTTGGTTCAAACTTCAGCTTTGTTAATGACTAGCTGCATGATACTATTTATTCTAACATTTTCAGAACTCAGTTTTCTGACTTATAAGAATGAATACATAATATTGTGTGATCAGTATATTGTAGGGAAATGAAATGAATTAACAATTAGAATAATAACCAGCAACATGTACCTAATAAGTATAAGGTGATATTGAAATAAACTATATCTATCTTTTACATACATTGCAAAAATTACTCTCAAGTGAATCTATATTTAAATATTTTATAATGTTGTTACTTGGAAAAATTTGATGCTGTCTGAGGAACACAGAGTACTGCTAACCCTCATAATTTCATATATTACTATTCTATTATCTAAAGAAAAATCTACCTTAACATTTGAAAATGTTATAAGAGAAAAATTAAAGGGCTATATTAAATATTGACTACAGAAGTTTGGAGAAGGCAATGGCAACCTACTCCAGTACTCTTGCCTGGCAAATCCCATGGACGGAGGAGCCTGGTGGGCTGCAGTCCATGGGGTCGCACAGAGTCGGACACAACTGAGGCGACTTAGCAGCAGTAGCAGCAGCACAGAAGTTTAGAACTGCTATGAAAAGTTCTTCAAGCATTGCAAACTACTATAGTGGTCATAGATACATTAGATGTGAATAAGTTAATATTTTATTTTTAATCCTATATTTTGGATCTTCCCTTTTGTAGGGATGATAACTTTAAAATAAAGACAATATGATGATATATAAAAAATGAATCTAAAAATAAGAAACTTGACACTAGGTTTATTCATTAATTAACTCTTTTTTAAATGGCAATTTTTAAAAATAAAAACTCCCAGTGAATTTTAGAGACCATCCATAGAAAGGTGAAAATTGAGCCTGAAAGTGGTATTCCAAAAGCAAAAGCTTTAATAAAATGTAACATTATTAATAATAATTTTTAAGAATAGCAATATAATTAAAATATAATTTGGAAGCAGAAATATCAGAATATAATAAGCAGATAGTTGTATCATCATAAAATATTTTCTTGAAAAAAGTATGCAAGTTACTGACAAAGGAAATACATTTCAAATAGAGCAATGAAGCATAGGATTCTTTTTTTTTTTTTTTTTACAATAAGAGCATTTTTTCAAACAAAATCTTTTGAGTAATTATTCTAAAACACATCTGAAACCATGGCTCCTGTAGAATGATAGATGCCAAAATATTATATGTGAGAATTGCCCAGAAAGTTTTAAAAGCATGCAGATTAGACCCCATCACAGACAATTAAAAGTAATACTCCTCCCAAGTGATTCCAACATAGCTAGGGGTGAGAATCAGGTCTCTGGACCACTGCTGTCAACTGAAGAGTCCAAGAAATAGATTTGGAAGACCACTAGAATAGCAAGCTGTTTCTATTTGACAATTAATAGTACATTATATTTTGAAGTAAGTAAGATTTTAATAAAAGTAACTTATGAAATAAAAACAGTAAATGTTGCTTAGTCTTTTGATGAGTTTCTGGTCACATGAATATACCACATGGTGATAAAATAAATAATTGTAGAACAGGAAAGAAAGCCATCTGCTATTGAAAAATATCTCATCAATTGAGGCAGTCAGAAAGAGACTGAAAAAAGCAACAGCCTGGCTAAAAAGCACATGAAAAGATTCTCAACATCATTAAGTTTTAGAGAAACGCAAATCAAGACTACAATGAAGTATCATTCAACACTGAATATAATGGCCATGATCAAAAAAATCTGTAAAGAGTACATGCTGGAGAGGGTGTAGAGAAAAGGGAATCCTCCCACTGTGTTGGTGAGAATGAGCATTGTACAGTCACTATGGAGAACAGGATGGTGGTTCCTGAAAAAACTAAAAATAGAGCTACCATATGATCCAGCATCCCCCCTGCTGAGCATACAGCTGGAAAGTGAAAGTGAAAGTCACTCAGTAGTGTCCAACTCTTTGCAGCCCCATGGACTCTACAGTCCATGGAAATCTCCAGGCCAGCATACTGGAGTGGGTAGCTGTTCCATTCTCCAGGGGATCTTCTCAACCCAGGGCTCAAACCCAGGTCTCCCGCATCGCAGGGATATTCTTTACCAGCTGAGCCACAAGGGAAGCCCACGAATACTAGAGTGGGTAGCATACCCCTACTCCAGGGGATCTTCCAAACCCAGGAATCGAACTGGGTTCTCCTGCATTGCAGGTGGATTCTTTACCAGTTGAGCTACCAGACAAGCCCTGGAGAAATATATCTGGAAAAAATCACAATTTGAAAAGATACATGCAGCCCAGTGTTCACTGCAACAGTATTTACAATAGCCAGGATATGGATGCAATCTGTCCATCAACAGAGGAATGGATAAAGATGAGGTACATACATACATGTGATATTAATCAGCCATGAAAACTAGGAAATAATGGCATTTGCAGCAATAAGGATGGGCCCGTATGTAGTCTTACTGAGTAAAGTAAGTCAGACAGAGAAAGAAAGACAAATATATAATATTGCTTATATGTGGTATCCAGACAGGGTACAAATTAACTTATCTCCAAAACAGAAATAGGGTCACAGATGTAGAAAATAACCTTATGGTTACTAGGAGGTTAGAAGGGAAGGGATAAACTGGGAAATTGGGGATTGACATATACACACTACTATATATGAAATCAGTTCAGTTCAGTTGCTTAGTCGTGTCTGACTCTTTGCCACCCCATGGACTGCAGCATGCCAGGACTCCCTGTCCATCACCAACTCCCAGAGTTTACTCAATCTCATGTCCATTGATGTTGGTGATGCCATCCAACCAGCTCATCCTCTGTCGTCCTCTTCTCCTCCCGCCTTCAATCTTTCCCAGCATCAGGGTCTATTCCAATGAGTCACTTCTTCACATCAGGTGGCAAAACTATTGGAGTTACAGCTTCAGCAACAGTCCTTCCAATGAATATTCAGGACTGATTTCCTTTTGGATTGACTGGTTGGTTCTCCTTGCAGTCCAAGGGACTCTCAAGAGTCTTCTCCAACACCACAGTTCAAAAGCATCAATTCTTCGGTGCTCAGCTTTCTTTATAGTCCAACTCTCACATCCATACATGACTACTGGAAATATCAGAGCTTTGTCTCCATGGACTTTGTTGGCAAAGTAATGTCTCTGATTTTTAATATGCTGTCTAGGTTGGTCATAACTTTTCTTCCAAGGAGCAAGTGTCTTTTAATTTCATGGCTGCAGTCACCATCTGCAGTGATTTTGGAGCCCCCCAAAATAAAGTGTGTTACTGTTTCCATTGTTTCCCCATCTATTTGCCATGAAGCGATGGGACCAGATGCCTAATAGTGACCTACTGTATAGCACAGGGAGCATTACTCAATACACTGTAATGGTTTATATGAGAAAAGGTTCTAAAAAATAGTGGATATGTGTATGTATAACATTCATTTTGCTCCTGAAACTAACACAACATTGTATGTAAAATATACTCCAATAATTTTTTTTTAAAAAAAGCATCAGCCAATGAATTAACAATTAGTTTCATTCAGTATGAGACACTTGGAGCTATACATTTTAGAGTAGACTTGATTTCTACTCTCAAAAAACATAATAAAAAAGAAATTTCCAGTTAGAACATATACACAATTTATGTAATACATGGTGTTGTATATTATATATAATATGTTATATGCATAATACTGTATGTAATATGCTCTACACATATACATGCACATAAGTTCATTTTTAAAAGGTTAAATAATAATCTATGGTCTTTGTTGATGGTACAAGGAGATAGATTTAGAATATACTTTTAAAATCAGAATTGGTCATTATTTATATTTCATCATTATTTGAATATTGTTTAATATTACACAAACTTTTAAGCTACTATTTAAGTAACTAAAATATCTGTTAATAAATTTTAACTTGAAAGTTCCAGATAGATAAAAGTGACATTCTTATTATCAATTTTGGGATCATCTACATGTTCCTTCAGCCTGATTGTGACTCTATTTTTAATTTGGCTCCAAAAAAATTGAAGCAAATGCTTTAAAACAGATGAAGACAAGTTAATTAGTATACTTTCTTTTTAAAGTTAATCAGTGGTCTTCATTATGCCTGAAAGGATGTGTGACATTAATATCTATCCCTTAAATTAAATAATGTACTTGTGAACCACAAGATAAGTATATTGAAAACTAGAATATTAAAATATATGCTTTAAAAAAGTCATCTTGCTACAAACAGAAGCACCTAGAATGGCAACACAAATAATTGCTATAAAATGTACCTGTTTCAATATATTAAATAATGTGATATCTTTCTCACCTGAGACAGTGTAATAACTTTAAGGCTTCCCAGGTGTCTCAGAAGGTAAAGCATCTGCCTGCAATGCGGGAGACTCGGGTTCGATCCCTGGGTCAGGACGATCCCCTGGAGAAGGACATGGCAAGCCACTCCAGTATTCTTGCCTGGAAAATCACATGGACGGAGGAGCCTGGTAGGCTACAGTCCGTGGGGTCACAAAGAGTCGGACACGACTGAGTGACTTCAATTTACTTTTTAATAACTTTAGGAATTTATAATCCCTGAAGTATATAATTCATTTCCTGATATTTTGGCCAAATGTCTTAATAAAAATTCAAGGTTATGGAAATCATTTTAAAATTAAATTTTATTTAATCAATGGGAAATCTCTGACCATATTGCTATTTCTCAGTTTAAAAAAAAATGAATAAAAACACTGCAAATCTGAGTTTAAATTCAAGACTGTAGGTCTTAACCCTGTCTGGCTAATTGGGCATGTCTGACATTTGGTTTTTTTGCCTTGTTCTTTTTCACTTTGAATTTTTTTCTTTAATGAAGACAAAATTCTTGACAATCATACTGCCCCAAAGATTAGATTTGTAGCAAAGAAGTCAATCCCTTTACATTTATATTTCTCTTAAATTCTCATCCTTTTTAGTAACATTATCTATTTCCTTACCTTTTTGTGGTGACTTATTTCACCTGCTAATGTTTCTCATTCATGGTATTATTACTGTGACCATTATTGCTTGTAATCAGAATGCACATCTTGCTGTTAGTTTAAAGCACAACTTAAAAAAAAAATAAGCTGACACTCAGATTTTGATAACAGCAGGGACTGAATGGCACCTTGAGTCATTTACTTCTTAAATCACTTCAAAGTTTAAATCTCCAAACCATTCCAGGCAGTTGCAAATATTTCACTATTTACAGAGAGATTGTAGACTTGTCTTGGCACTTACTTTTAATCACTGTTGTATATCAGTTTTTGAACATCTAACCAGAAGAGAGCTCCTTTGGTCTCTTGTGCATGCACTTATTCACTCAGCAAACACTCACTCAGAATTTGCCACATCCTAAGCACTCTATGAGGCACTAAAAAGTCAAAAATTAAACAAGAAAAAAGTTCCTACCTTCCAGGTGCTCATATGAAAGATCAAAGCAAGCAGACATTTGGTATACACTGGGATCTGGGGAATGGATTAAAGTTTTGCATGTTATAAGGACACGGAGAAAGGGAAGGGAAGAGGAGAGGGAAGTTTTCCCAGTGGAAATAAACAGAAGCTAAATTTGAATTAACAGTAAATGTCAGCAAGTGGTGGGAGAATGGTACTTCAAGTCTCTGCAGGCCAAGAAAATGCTCCGCTCAGGTCTCCTCCTGTGGAGCACAGTTGACTGACAGCCCCAGCTGGACTCAATACTTTATTGAGGTAGAAGCGATACTTCCCTTGGCTTGTTTTGGACCTAACACTGAGAGCTGTGGGGTACTTGTGCAGGCCGTTCCTGTGGGATGGGGGGCTCATCTAATGGATGCCTTTGGTTCCATCCCTCTTTGCCTGATAAAACATTCTTTTGTGCTAAAGTCTGAGAATTTTCCTTCCAAGTCCTCCTACCTCTTCCCTCTTATTTATTTTTTTTTTTTTCAGGTCAGGTCTCTAGGGACTCATTGGTTTTTCTCTCTATTTCTTCTTCATTTTTATCTTTCATATATGTTCCCTTTCCCCACCCTCAATTTCTCTTTCATGACTAATCTAGGTTTGGAGACTGCTTCTTATGCTCAGATGCTCAGTCATGTCTGATTCTTTGTGACCCCATGGACTGTAGCCTGCCAGGCTCTGCTGTCCATGGGATTTTTCCAGCATGGGGTGCCATTTCCTCCTGCAGGGGATCATCTGGACCCAGGGGTTGAACCCACGTCTCCAGCATTGGCAAGTGGATTATTTACCATAAGCTCCGTGTAGAAATCCCCTGTCTTTTGGGAAACCTGAAATTACACAGTTGATACCAAGAGTAGTCAAAAGAACATGGGGTTTTGTGACTGGTTCACTTGTTGCCTGGTGAGCAAGGAGGATACTACCTTGCATGGTATCTGGGTATAGACAGCCCTGAGTTGAGAAATGTGTATGCAGGTCAGGAAGCAACAGTTAGAACTGGACATGGAACAACAGACTGCTTCCAAATAGGAAAAGGAGTACGTCAAGGCTGTATATTGTCACCCTGCTTATTTAACTTATATGTAGAGTACATCATGAGAAACACTGGGCTGGAAGAAACACAAGCTGGAATCAAGATTGCCGGGAGAAATATCAATCACCTCAGATATGCAGATGACACCACCCTTATGGTAGAAAATGAAGAGGAACTAAAAAGCCTCTTGATGAAAGTGAAAGAGGAGAGCGAAAAAGTTGGATTAAAACTCAACATTCAGAAAACGAAGATCATGGCATCTGGTCCCATCACTTCATGGGAAATAGATGGGGAAACAGTGTCAGACTTTATCTTTTTGGGCTCCAAAATCACTGCAGATGATGACTGCAGCCATGAAATTAAAAGAAATTACTCCTTGGAAGAAAAGTTATGACCAACCTAGATAGCATATTCAAAAGCAGAGACATTACTTTGCCGACTAAGGTCCATCTAGTCAAGGCTATGGTTTTTCCATTGGTCATGTATGGATGTGAGAGTTGGACTGTGAAGAAAGCTGAGCACCGAAGAATTGATGCTTTTGAACTGTGGTGTTGGAGAAGACTCTTGAGGGTCCCTTGGACTGCAAGGAGATCCAACCAGTCCATTCTGAAGGAGATCAGCCCTGGGATTTCTTTGGAAGGAATGCTGCTAAAGCTGAAACTCCAGTACTTTGGCCACCTCATGCAAAGGGTTGACTCATTGGAAAAGACTCTGATGCTGGGAGGGATTGGGGGCAGGAGGAGAAGGGGACGACAGAGGATGAGATGGCTGGATGGCATCACTGACTCGACGGACGTGAGTCTGAGTGAACTCCGGGAGATGGTGATGGACAGGGAGGCCTGGTGTGCTGTGATTCATGGGGTCGCAAAGAGTCGGACACGACTGAGCGACTGACCTGAACTGAACTGAGTAGAAGTGGTGGCCTAACTGCTGAAGATTTTTCTGGAGATAACCTGGGAAAATGTCCTGGTACAGGGGAAGCCCCATGAAGGTGCAACGACTGAGACATTTATATTTCAAATGACATGACCAATAATGGGCTAACATTCAAATATACAAACAGTTTATACACGTCAATATCTAAGAAACAAACAACTTGATTTAAAAATGGGCGTAAGACCTTAACAGATATTTTCCCAAAGAAGACATACAGATGGCCAACAGAAATGTTAAAAGATGCTCAATACTGCTAATTACTAGAGAAATGCAAATCTGAACCACAAGGAGATATCACCTCACAGCTGTCAGAAAGTAGTATAGTGTTAATCGCTCAATGGCTGTCATCAAAAAGTCTACAAATAACACATTTTGGTAAGGTTGTGGAGAAAAGGGAAGCCTAGTACACTGTTGGTGAGAATACAAATTGGTGCGGCCACTGTGGAAAATACATGGAGGTTCCCCAAAATACTAAAATCAGAATCACCATATGATCTAGCAATTCTACTCCTGGGTATATTTCCAAAGAAATAAAACACTGATTCAAAAATACATGCACCTAAATGTTCATAAAGCATTCTTTATGAAAGCCACAATATGGAAACAATCTAAGTGTCTATCAGCAGATGAATGAACAAGTGGTATGTATATATATATACAACAGAATATTACTCAACCATAAAAAAAGAATGAAATTCTTCCATTTGCAATAATATGGGTGGACCTAGAGAATATTATGCTTACTGAAATAATTCAGAGAAAGACAAATAATATATGTTATCACTTATTTGTGGATTAAAAAAAAATAAAACAAATGAATGAATATACCAAAACAGAAACAGACTCAGAAATACAGAGAAAAAGACAGTGTTTGGCAGTGGGGAGAGGAGCATGGGAAGGGGCAAGATAAGAGTAGAGGATTAAGAGGCACAAACTACTATGTATAAAATAAATAAGCTACAAGGATATGTTGTACAACACAAGAAATATAATAACTTTAATGGAGTATAATATAATAACTTATAATAACTTTAAATGGAGTATAGTATACAAGAACATTGAATCACTATGTTGTACACCTGAAATTAAAATAGTATTATAAATCAACTATGCTTCAGTTAAAAATATTTTTCTGATTAGTAAAAAAAAAAAAAAGATTCAGGAGTTTTAGAAATATGGGGTCAATGATTTCTACAAGGACCTCAGAGTTGGCTGGTTATTACTACTTTGAATTGACTTCTTTCCAGTGAGATAATGAGAAACTGAAGGGTGTTAGCGAGCAGTAAGACCGAGAGTACTGTGAGGTGTCTTGAATGGTAAGCGCTATTTAGATATAACTTTTATTGTTATGATACAAAGAAGATTGACTCTAGAATATTAAAGATAGCTCAAAGTAAGAGAAATGGCATTCCTTACTGGTTTGTATTAACTGAGTACCAATAATATGGACTTTTAACTATTCTGTCAAGATTTTAACACTATGCCTGTAAGAGTGTGCTAAGTGTCTTCAGTCGTGTCCAACTCTTTGCGATCCTATGGACTATAACCCGACGTACTCCTCTGTCCATGGGATTCTCCAGGCAAGAACACCAGAGTGGGTTGCCATGCCCTCCTCCAGAGGATCTACCCAAACCAGGGAACGAACCTGGGTCTCTTACGTCTGCTGCATTGGCGCCAGGTTCTTTATAACTAGTGCCACCCGAGAAGCCCAGCACTATGCTTGTGCTGTGTGTGTGTAGTCGCTCAGTTACATCTGACTCTTTGCGACCCTGTAAACTGTAGCCTGCCAGGCTCCTCTGTCTATGGGATTCTCCTGGCAAGAATACTGGAGTGGGTTGCCATGTCCTCCTCCAAGGGATTTTTCCAATTCAGGGATGAAACCAAGGTCTCCTGCTTGGCAGGCAGATTCTTTACAGTCTGAGCCACCAGGGAAGTCAGCACTATGTCTAATAAACTCCAAATTGTCATCAGCATCAACCAAAAGAAAAAAACATTTTGAATTTATATTGAATTTATGTGGTAATGTCTGGTAGACTGTTTATGACCAACTTATATGTGGACTAGAGAAGGTCCAGTGAAAGAACTCATTTTTACAGAAAAAGAAACCAGTGCTTAAACCAGCATGAATATTTTAGTCTTCTAAGAAAACTGGTGAATGTGCAAAATTATGGTTGATTGGACAATCTACCCAGTAGGTGAGATTAGGAGGCATAAAATATGTTCTATTTCTGTAGTGTTGAAGAGCAGGAGGTTTAGAGTGACATCTGAATCCATTAGGCGCTAGTCATGTAACAGTGAGCAAATAATTTAATTTCTATAGCCTCACTTTTCTGTAAAAGAGGAATAAATATTTGGCACAGAAAATCACACACAATAAACAGCCTAAGAAAACTAGCTATTGTTATGGTTACATCACTCATTCCTCTTAACACTTAATGGGTCCTTTTATTCTGAAGATATTTCCTCCCTTTGGCTCTGGGAAATTAACTTTTATCACATTCTTCCTCTTGCTTCCTCTTTAGTTTTTGACCTTCTTTCTACTGTTCTGATATATATTTAATTGTTCTTTTTTATTTTTCCTTTCATATTTTCACCTCTTTGTATGTTTGTTCTTTGCTTTGAAAAATTTCATCACATTCTATCCTCCAGTACTTTTACAGATTTATAACACATATGGTCATATTTCAGATTTCAAGGTGCTATTTTCCCATGACCTTTCCCTTTTCAGAGTTAAGTATTTTATTTACAGAAACAATACATTCTTGATTTTTTCAGTGTTATATTTAGATCTTTTTATATGTACCAATCTGGACAGGGAGGCCTGGCGTGCTGCAGTTCATGGGGTCGCAAAGAGTCGGACATGACTGAGTGACTGAATTGAACTGAACTGAACTGACTCTAGTTTGCTGTTTTCATATTCCCTGAAAAATCTGTTTATTCTCTGTTTAGATGTTATTTTGTTTATTTTATTCTAGACGTTTTCCTCAGAGGCCTGTTGATCCTTGTCTGTCCCTCGTATTTTTTGTAATGTGGATTAGCCTGTTTCTTCTCTAAAATAGGTAGAATGACTGGATTAGCAGTGGACAAGAAGTGGTAAACAAATTAAAAAAAAAAGAGGGTGAAAGAGTTATTGTTTCTATTAAATCTCAACAGATAATTACCAAATTGACAAGAAGTAAAAATTGTTACTGCTGGGTTAATTAAGAGCAAGACAATGATGAAAGTGCTTAAATATTGAATTCTAAACTGATTTTCATTCAATTTATTTCATAAATGTTAAGTTCTTATACCCTTTTAAAGAAAGTGATATTCTATATTTAATTAATATCTTAGGATGTGGAATGGCAAGAAAGAGAAAGGAATACTCTAGCTCACTCAAAAGAAAAACTTTGGAATTATGTGGAAATATTGTGTCTGAATGTATATTCATAAGTTTAAAGCTACCATGAAATAGTTAAGATTGATAGATATTATTGCTGGGGTTTCTTGTAATAAGTGACTTTTTTGATCTATTGACTAAATACTAATAGTTTCACATTAGAAGTGTGAACTAAAATGGCAGATAAATTTGTCTTTAACAAATATAATAATAGTGCTATAGCATATTCATCTATATTTTCACATGTATAGTCTTTATATTAATTTAGGGATCCCAATATAATCAGTGTATTAGTATACACTTTATTATGAGGAAGAGCTTTGCTACACAAAGAGAGATCCAAGCTGGAATCAAGATTGCCGCGAGAAATATCAATAACCTCAGATAGGCAGATGACACCACCCTTTTGGTAAAAAGTGAAGAACTAAAGAGCCTCTTGATGAGTGTGAAAGAGGAGAGTGAAAAAGCTAGCTTAAAACTCAACATTAAAAAAAAGAAGATTATGGCATCTGGTTCCATCACTTCATGGCATAGATGGAGAAACAATGGAAACAGTGACAGACTTTATTTTGGGGGGCTCCAAAATCACTGCAGATGGTGACTGTAGCAATGAGATTAAAAGATGCTTATTCCTTGGAAGAAAAGCTATGACCAACCTAGACAGAATATTAAAAAGCAGAGACATTACTTTACCAACAAAGGGTCTGTCTAGTCAAAGCTATGGTTTTTCCAGTAGTCATGTATGCATGTGAAGAAAGCTGAGTGCCAAAGAATTGATGCTTTTGAACTGTAGTGTTAGAGGAGACTCTTGAGAGTCCCTCAGACTGCAAGGTGATCCAACCAGTCAGTCTTAATGGAAATCAGTCCTGAATATTCATTGGATGGACTGATGCTAAAGCTGAAACTCCAGTACTTTTGCCACCTGATGTGAATGTATCAACTCATTGGAAAAGATTCTGAAGCTGGGAAAGATCGAAGGCAGGAGGAGAAGGGGATGACAGAAGATGAGATGGTTGGATGGCATCACCAACATGATGGACATGAGTTTAAGTAGACTCCGGGAGTTAGTGATAGACAGGGAGGCCTGACATGCCGCTAGAGTCCATGGGATGGCAAAGAGTCGGACACGTTTGAGTGACTGAACTGAACTGAGGGAGTTTGTTAGAAATGGAGAATCTCAGCCCCTCCCAGACCTACTGAATCAAAATCTGCATTTTAACAAGGTCCCCAGATCATTCTTATGCTCACTGAAGTCTGCAGTAGATAGGAAAGATGATCAAGTTGAGGGTCTTTATTTCTTTTTCTAGAACTAGTTTTTCCTTAAAATACATTTTATGTTGAAGATCTTATTTCAAAATCCTGGAAGCATTCAGTTCAGTTCAGTTCAGTTCAGTTCAGTTCAGTTCAGTTGCTCAGTCGTGTTTGACTCTCTGCGACCCCATGAACTGCAGCACGTGAGGCCTCCCTGTCCATCACCAGCTCTCGGAGTTCACTCAGACTCACGTCCATTGAGTCAGTGATGCCATCCAGCTATCTCATCCTCTGTCGTCCCCTTCTTCTCCTGCCCCCAATCCCTCCAAGCATCAAAGTCTTTTCCAATGAGACAACTCTTCGCATGAGGTGGCCAAAGTACTGGAGTTTTAGCTTTAGCATCATTCCTTCCACAGACATCCCAGGGCTGATCTTCAGAATGGACTGGTTGGATCTCCTTGCAGTCCAAGGGACTCTCAAGAGTCTTCTCCAACGCCACAGTTCAAACGCATCAATTCTTCGGCGCTCAGCTTTCTTCACAGTCCAACTCTCACATCCATACATGACCACTGGAAAAACCATAGCCTTGACTAGACGGACCTTAGTCGGCAAAGTAATGTCTCTGCTTTTGAATATACTATCTAGGCTGGTCATAACTTTTCTTCCAAGGAGTAAGCATCTTTCAGTTTCATGGATGCAATCACCTGGAAGCATTAGCATGATATATTTGGGGGGAGAGCTTAGAGAAGAACAATGAGCAGCATTTCACATCATATATTTGCATGAAAATCCATGTACTTGGTAAAAGAAATATACTGAAAATCTCTGGTGAAAGTAAAGGCAAAGAGAAAGTAACTGGCAAGGTCAAATTAGAGATGACCAAACTAAATCAGAGATAAGATATGGTAATGGTGGACGTTTTAGCTTGATAGACAGTTTCTGGATGATTCAGTATAAAAGCAGGTTAGCAGATAAATTTTTCAATTTAACTGAGGACTTAATGTTGATTTTTCCACTGAAAAGAAAAAGCAATTGACAAGAAGTTTTACTACCATTGTCCTACTTTTACTATCATGGATCAGTCAGCTGATGAACTGGAAATAATAGGAGGTTGGAGAATTAGAGTTAGCCATTTAAGAGTCGGTGATAATGAAGAAACCTAGGAGAGCCAGTCTGACAGGCCAGGTTATGGGAAGTTACATTTCAAAAGCTTGAAAGAATGTGTTGGATATGATCCCATAGTCTGGGTCTCTAAAATAAAAATGGTTTAAAGGACATGCATTCAAAAAAGAAGTCACTTACAATTCCACTAAGAAAACAGACTGCTGTAGCTTTAAGCATCACTGGAGCTGACCATTAAGTCTTATAAGATATGGATTGACAGAGATGAGGAGACATAGAGAATGAACATACAGTTTGGTTCTGTCAGGACAATGATAGAAAAGTTTAAATCTAGAAAGACAAAGGCCCTTAAATATAGATTATTATGTGGAGATTGTGATGTAAATTTAACAGTCACGAGAAGGAAATCAGACTACTCAACTCTCATTGGGTTTCTCTCTCAGTTCAGTCACTAAGTCGTGTCCGACTCTTTGCGACCCCATGAATCGCAGCACGCCAGGCCTCCCTGTCCATCACCATCTCCCGGAGTTCACTCAGACTCACGTCCATCAAGTCAGTGATGCCATCCAGCCATCTCATCCTCTGTTGTCCCCTTCTTCTCCTGCCCCCAATCCCTCCCAGCATCAGAGTCTTTTTCAATGAGGCAACTCTTCGCATGAGGTGGCCAAAGTACTGGACTTTCAGCTTTAGCATCATTCCTTCCAAAGAAATCCCAGGGCTGATCTCCTTTAGAATGGACTGGTTGGATTTCCTTGCAGTCCAAGGGACTCTCAGGAGTCTTCTCCAACACCACAGTTCAAATGCATCAGTTCTTCGGTGCTCAGCCTTCTTCACAGTCCAACTCTCACATCCATACATGACTACTGGAAAAACCATAGCCTTGACTAGACGGACCTTAGTCAGCAAAGTAATGTCTCTGATTTTGAATATGCTATCTAGGTTGGTCATAACTTTTCTTCCAAGGAGTAAGCATCTTTTAATTCCATGGCTGCAATCACCATCTGCAGTGATTTTGGAGCCCCCCAAAATAAAAGTCTGACACTGTTTCCACTGTTTCCCCATCTGTTTCCCATGAAGTGATGGGACCGGATACCATGATCTTCGTTTTCTGAATGTTGAGTTTTAAGCCACCTTTTTCACTCTCCTCTTTCACTTTCATCAAGACGCTTTTTAGTTTCTCTTCACTTTCTGCCATAAGGGTGGTGTCATCTGCATATCTGAGGTGATTGATATTTCTCCTGGCAATCTTGATTCCAGCTTGTGCTTCTTCCAGTTCAGCGTTTCTCATGATGTACTCTGCATATAAGTTAAATAAGCAGGGTGACAATATACAGCCTTGACACACTCCTTTTCCTATTTGGAAGCAGTCTGTTGTTCCATGTCCAGTTCTAACTGTTGCTTCCTGACCTGCATACAGATTTCTCAAGAGGCAGGTCAGGTGG